>NC_037593.1:27183081-27483081 GCF_003073045.1 Pomacea canaliculata
GACGGATCAAGATCTGTTGGCAGATACGGCCTGTAGTTCCTTAGGCGTACCTCCTGGCTCATATCATAATTTTGCTCATCATGTATTGCCCTTGTGAAGGTTTATGCAGCCAGCACGTCGAGAAGCACAGCTTCCACATCAGCTGCTTTCGAGTGAAGCTAGACCATAGTTCCGTGTTAATTTTTATGGGTTGACTTTGTGTATAGTTTATGTGTGGGAAAATTGGTAGGGAGAAGGTAAGAGAGAGAAGTAATATGATATTAAAATGTATGATGTCAAGGTGCATAGAATTAGGATGAAGACCCTTATCATGAGTTAACATCAGATCCACATTATTTAGGAATTTATCACATCTACATCCATTTCTATTATCATTATTAATTGCATTAATTTATATACTCTGTTGCTATTAGCCTGCTGAGGACTAACAGTTGGACAACAAACGCCCCTTCCGAAGTATTGAACTCAATGTAAGGACCAAACAGTCAAATAAACCCTCCCCACGACACAATGCTGTGAAATCATAATTTTCAAAGGAAAAGACCCCTCAAAAGTAAATAATAGTAAAGAATATTGCTCATTTTCTGTATCCTCTTATGTCTATTCATCATGCTGCATCAGAGCTCCGTTGTAAGTTTTGATGATCTAACCTGTTTTTATAAGAATAGATAATCAGTTGACACATCGATGCGTGATAAATATTCATTTTTACAACAAGATATATGAATAGCCTCCACCCAACATTCCGTGCCAGTACCCTATTAGTCCCTCATAAACGCCACAAATAAACAAATAAAACACGCCGCTTGATCATGAGCTATTGAAGACAAAAAGTAATGAAGAAGAAAAACCCTGGGTCCATGATAACAGATTCTGTGGTGTTACCGATATAACCAGTTCTAAGAACCACTAATAGAAAAGCAACATACCGCACGAAGGAAAGTTTCAAACAATGTCGGTGACTTCACTCGAAAAGCCCATAGGGCTGTATGCCCGATCAACACGTGATTCCCAAGCTTGATAAAGAAAAATGTCGCGAATAAGTGTTGTACAGACGTCTATTCAAAATCCGCTGACATATGTCAATCAGCAGTTTTAAAGGTGTGGTAATTAATAGTTTGAAAAATGCATGGTATTATTACCATCAATGTGTATAGACACAATTTTATAATGTTATCAAGAAAAGTAGAAGAAAAAAGAAAGAGAGCAAGTTAATTTTTCTAAATATCGTTTTTAACAGATAAGTGAGCATCTCATTAAGGTTAACCATAATGGTAGGATGGTATTGCATATCACAAACTATAACCCCACATGGCTTGCAAGTTCATAATAAAGCATAGTTAATTTAAGGATAATTTATCCGCCCTCATCCAGCCTTGGTTGTTCGTATACCTATACACTAGTAAAGAGCAGGGCTAGCCTTCATTATTATGACTCTTCCCTCACTTACCCTTCTTTATCTCGTCTTATATAAGAGGCCGTACCTCGTAACGAGCTCCATCATTGAGTACAGATTGGAGCTATCACAGAGGATACGCATTATGTGAACACGGCATCTGCCCACCCATAATGGCTTGTTGCAGCCAGCAGCAGCGTACGTGCAGATGATAGTTAGAGAATGGAAAAGTCTGCCCTCAATTCAGACACAGCTCAATCCGTACTCTACACTGACAAAACCAAGACTGAATCTAGCACACAACAAACATGGATCTGACCGCAGATCCATCAATTATCCTAAGACCTACCAGAATAAGGCGATGAACTTGTAGCGTAATGGCAATACAGGTGTATTGTGGTGTAATCTATCAAGTACTCAAGCAACTTAACAAAGGCAGAATTAGTAGTCTTCGTGTTGTGGTTAGAATACTATTACTAACCCAAGGCAACTTCAGAATGCACTACACAGCCACAAGCACTGACAAATAATCTATCAAAGTATATTGAAAGATATGCAATTTCATTTGTACTGAATGCCTACTCATTTTTTCTAACAGGTTATCTAATACAAGCAACCGAAGAGTTCCCGTTTCATTTTCCTGAGCAACATCGAGTAGCTCAAAACTTCCTGCATATTTATATCTTCTACTATATCAGTATAGCACAATGAATAGAAAGTACTTCTAAAAAAGAACCTCATATCTATTCCAGATTTCGCTCCTCTCCCTGCGTAGTTGTTCTTCTCTTTATTGCTGTTGATCTGACCACGTCTCTAACGACTCCATAGTTACTGTGGATTTTCAATGCTGGTTTGCGGCTGCTGGGATTCTATATCACCAGTAGCACTTTTAGCGATACTAAGTCCGAAAATAATTTTGTACATGAACAAACACGCTTAAAAATCACTGTTACGGCCCAACGCATACTGACCAGTATCTTGGATTACATTATTCTTGGCTTTATTTCAACAGTCTAGGTTAGATAATTATGGTCAGGACCATGTCAGAACGCAACTCAAGACACCAAGCGTGTCCTCCATAATAGGTCACGTTTCTGTCCCTGTAGCAATCACCATAATTCCCATATACCAATGATTCAAGTTCTACTCATGTCTAAAGGTGGGGCACCAGTTAGTGCTGATTGAGTTTTCTTTATCCAGCTTATAATTTTTATCTTGCTCAAGCAATACCCACGTTATTGTCAGTCTAATATCAGTACATCAACGTTTTGCCAACCCAGATCGGCTGTATGATGTGCCAAGGAGCTGGCTACTACTTTCACTAATGGTATTAATGCGACGTTTTCCATCTCTCATTTATATGTGTCACTCATACATAAGCAAGCACCAGGCCTAGATTCATGACTTTCTGACACATTCAAAGGAACTTAGCCTATATGCAAGCTTAGTCTGCCATATTGCAAAAGTGCACTTAATGGCCACAAATGTTATGTCTCTAAAATCTGTCAGGAAGACATTCTCAAAAAGTTGAGCTACACCTTCCCTAAATCCCACCTTTCATTCAGGACGATACAAAGTCTCTTCAGGAAACATTGCCATGCCGCACCAAAGATCAAATGTCATTATGTAAAGGCTATGTTATTGATAATGCCATATAAGTACAAGGCTCGTAGACCAGCCTAGAGGAGGACCCTAGTTCTATACCACATATAAAAGAATTTAATCCAGATAACCAGCTGACAGCAAGAATTCTACACTATTTACTTTCGCTTGTTGCTGTCTGTGGATTTTTGTTTGTTATGCTGAACTCCATTGCTAAGCTTAGCAAGTACTGTGTATAGCGTTTCTAAATGCTTGTAATATACATGACAAGCCGACATACTGAATACTATGTCGAGTCCACTGGACATCACCCCTTGTCACCGATCTTTTTTAACTACACATAAAATTGTCACTTGTTTCCTCCATAAATAATTGGGGTGAATGGGTCTTCCATTACTATGCTTTATTGAGTAACTTACTGGTTTATTTGTTTTTTGTTTCAGTGTTGTGCTGTGGCTTTCATTGAGAACATCAGTGCAGAATCTCTTAGTTTGTCTGTAGCGGAATATGAACGATACATGTCAGGAGAGGCCACTCCGCCAGGTAGTGGAGGAGAACGTATTTGTGAAGGGCTGCGTTTGATGCAGCATAATCTCAAGATGCTGTCTCAGCTGAAGCAGCGACAGGTGAGGGAACATGACATGAACATTAAGCGCACTGATGTAAAGTGATTGCCATGCTGGTAGAGACAAGGAACACTGCAGGAATAACAATAACTTAGTTTGGTTTTTTTTTTTTGTTTTTTTTTTTTTTTTTGGGAGCTGTCCATTCATTTTCTGCATATTTAAAGCGAAGAAATGATTAATTATACTTTTTCAACCATGCTTAAAGCCTATCCAAAACTATTTTCTGTTGAGTGTGCTTAACGCATTATAGTAACTCCCCAAAACTGAGTTTAAAAAAGCTCTTTTGGACTGATAGGTTAAGAAGAATGAATGCAGTGTTGGGGTAGCCAAAATGTGATGCATAGAGTATTGCTGGTATGCACAAACATATTCTGCCTTTATGCTGCAAGCTGAAAGTAGCTGTACATTTTCTGCAAGTTTATTGCAAAACAACAACAAACAATAGAAGGTTTTTTTTTAAATCTTCCTTTCATATAGCAAAGATATTTCAACATATAGCACATTTGCATTAATTTGCAAACAAATGTATTACAGGAGCGAGTTATGGCTGAAGCGCTTCAGCTACAACAAGACATGCTTGACTTCAGAAACAGCTTTAATCAAGAAATTGCCCGTATCCTTGAGCAAGCACCTCTGAAAATCAGACCTCGTAAAGTCAAGGTTGATCTCGATGCTATGGAAACAGATGCCACTGCTGCAAATCTTCCTTCCCCTCTGCAGCCGCAGCCTGCACAGGCAAACGTTGTGGAAGCAACACTAGCATCAGTGGCTTCTCATTCCTCAGAGCTGCTGAGTGCAGGCTGTGAGAATGTTGAGAACTTAGCAGCAGAACCACCACCAGCAGACGCACAACTAGCAAGCTTTCCTTTGCCACAAACCCCTCAACATGTAGATGTTGTTGCATTAGACAGTGGCACAAGCAAAAGAGAACAGCAACCACAGTGGAACTGGCATTTGTCCCATCTGCAGGCACCATAGTACCCAGCAGAGTTGGGAAGGAAAACTTGCAAACAGAAAGACTGGAAGGAGAAATAGAAGTCATGGAACAGGTCCAACTACCTCCACCAGAGAGAAGGGAGCCCTGATAAAAAAAAAAAAATTTCTAAGAACAGCTTGGCTACTGTTATAGTTTGTATAAAAATGAGGAGATGGCTGTGGGTGGAGTCTTCATGCTTGATGCTTGTAGATGCAATCTTCATGCTGATGCTGAAAGGCTGTTTTGTGATGAAACACTCAGCCACTCGTGAATGTCTTTCAGACTGGTCAGGCTTTAAAGCTAACCTGTCAAAGCCAGCATCTACAATTTTACATCGTTATGAACATCCTGTCTCAATAGAAGCGTGGGTCTTAGAGTATAATTAACTCTTCCTATACAGTTTGAACCCACAAATGTGAACATCTTCATAGCTACACCACAGTTGTGTCGATATATCCATATTGAATGAGAGTAAACTGCAAGGCTGTACACAGATCTGCTAGCTGACTCTGTCAACAGCATTGTATTTTGCTTGATCTTTAAGGAAACCAAGATAGAGTTGGCACTGAAGTATGAGGCAAGGAGGCCTGACAGATTACAGTTTACATTTCTTGTTGGAGATAAACTTGCATAAGTGGTGTGGAGTTTAATGTGAACAGAAGACTCAGCATTTGTTTTATTTGACTGTGGAATAAATGGAAGTGAATACCTGAAAAGTATAATAGAAGTATTTAAAGAATGACTTGACTTAGTTCATGATTGTAGAATTGGCTTAGAGTTGATCTTGGTATTTAGCATTTTGTAAAGACTGGTTTTGGGCACAGATTTTTCAAGATGTCTTTATTTCTGTTTCATTATAGAACATGTTCACATGCAATAAAGTGACATTTAGATTTATATGGAGACAGAAATAGTCAAATATAAAAAAAATTCAGTAACTGATACAGTTAATAAATTGATCTTTGCAAGAACTTATTCTGTTTAGGGTGGTGAGAGAAAGAAAGATTGAAAAAGGGAGATGTGTACATGCTTATGGAGGAGCTAATATGTATGATTGTATGCCTGCATGATGTTGTATAAGATCTGTTTTGGTTGCTTCTTGCTAAATATAGATGTGTTCTTCTGATGGTACTTATTTCTGCATAACAGACTTTCCTGCTTCCAAGCAAAAGAACAAAGTTTGAAAATTATGCTCATAAATTTATTGAATTTTAGGCTGTTGAAAAAAAGATGGCTGTTACCAATTTGTTGGGACTGTACTAACATTTGTGAAAACAAGAGAAACGTAAAAGTAAAGATTTAAATAAAACTTGTGGGCTGTTAATTACTGAGCCTGGTATTTGTGGAATTCACAAAGAAAATTTTCACGGAAATATTACTTGTTGAGAATATGTAAAAATATGTTCAAGGATATAGCAAGGAATTTTTTTTGTAGAGTATGCAATTAAATGTGTAAAAACGGTGTTTAATACTTTTATAGATATTTGCATGTTTTTGACAAATAAAATTTTTGATTGGCAGTGCAAGATACAGCTAGGTCACAAAGCTGTAAAAAAAATTGTTCACAAAGGTGCCATGGTTTTTTGTTTTTGTATCTTGCCAGTTTTTCAAAACTAAATATTAACAATTTTGTATTTCAAAAGCTTTGGCTTGAAACACCACTTTTTGAGGTTTGTTATGTGTATTGCTGTCCATCAGAAGTACAAGGGCAGATAATTCAAATGTGATCAGTTTGTGGCTGTAGTGGTCTGCTTTCTTGCAGCTGGAATATAAGAGCAAGTGAGTGTTCAAAATATTTATTAGAATGCTGATGACTTGGAAGATGTTTTATTATAGTGTAAGTGTTGGTTGAAAGTGAGCCAGCAACTATTGAGTCTACCTTGTAACATTACTGAAGTCAGCAAATGTGTATTACAACAGATATTTGTTCTTATTAATTTTAACAAAATAATTGTGACAAATCTCACAATAATAAAAAAATGTGGTCTTTACTGAAAGGTAAATAGAGCTTGTGATAGACTGCTTTGACCTAATGCCTATTAACTTAAACACCAGCTATAAGACATTCTCTTTTCTCAAGATGTCCTGTACATGTTTAATTTTTTTCAATCTAAAGAGGTTTCCCTTTTTTTTCTTCTTCATAGGTTGTAGCTGATAAACTGCCTCCTGTGATTGACTCTCCTCCACCCCCTCACCCCCCACTTTTTATGTTTTCATATAAAAGAGAAGATGGATTTATTTGTGTGTTGTCTGATATTTTGTTTTATTATTTATTTTTGTTGGTAGCGATTTTTTTGGCTGCAATAATTAACTGATGGACCATTAGTGGCTTTTTGTGGTAACGTGCATGTGAGAGTTGGTGAGTAATAAATAATCATTTAGGTACTGCAACTTTATCAGATTTGAGTTTCAGGATGGGGTTGTTCATTGTTTTTAGAGAGCGTAAATTTTAAGCCTTTGCATATATGTGTGTGTGTCTGTAAATGTGTTTGTGTGAATACGCTTAGAGTTGTGCTTGTGTAAATATGCTTAAGCAAGCATAAAGGTTAAGATTAAGTGCAAAAAAAAAAAATGAAGAAAAATTGAATAATGCATTTTAAGTAGACTTTGTAAAATCTGTCATATAGCAGATGCACAGAACTGATGGAATTAAGCCAAAATTCAGTGTCGTGACATCAATCGTTGCATTTTACATGCATGTAGGGATCTGTATTATGGAGACAGATTTCAAAGTGTGGAAAAGATATCTTCATGAAATATCCAGGGAAAGCCAGCTTGTGTTTCTACTTTGAAATATGTGTTTGTGTTTTAGAATCTAGGAGTCATGGAATGTTTCATAAAAAGCACTGTCATCTGGTGCTTCCTTATTTATATGAGCGTTAATGTTTCTGACTGATCAGAACTTGGGTTACCTGATATTTGGTAATTTTGCTGGTTTGGGTTTGTTTCTTCATAACAATTGTCATTTGGGAAATAAACATTTACAAAAATACCAAATACCATCTTAATTTGATTTTGTCAAGCAATTGAGTAATACTTATTCAGGTGGAGATTTGCTATATATATATCTCTTAATTTACTTTTGTTTTATGGTTCTTTTAATATATTTGGTCTACAACTGTGCAGTGATAGATAAATTATGCAACTTTGCACTCGAATGCACTAGATGTGTATCTTGAATAGTTATTATCATCATTATTATTTCTAGCAACACATTCACTACAAACAAGCAAAATTCTCATCAATAACAGAAATGAAGGATATTCTAGACGGAAAGACAATGTAACTTTTATTGATCTGTACAGTAAAAGAATTAAGATAAAAATGATGCTATACATATTTGAGCTCTAATTGAGTTGAAGGTAGTGTGGGCAACACAAGACAAGACAAAATTCAGTTATACCAGAATGGGCAGCAAATACAGCAATAGCCAGTACCCAATATCCAGTGCAGTATCAATAAACTAATGAAGCTTTAGTATGTATGCTAAACATAGAAAAATAGGTCAGTCCTGAAAGGGCAGGTAACATGTTTAGTCTGCATGTTTTTACCACATAACCCTATAAATGTACAAAACAGACAATATAACTCTTTATCTAATTATTGCTCTTTGCAAAAGAAATCTGTTTTCAAAGGCTAAGTCATTTAACTTAAAAGAATCAATCACATAGATAGGCCTCTTGTGTGTATGTGCCTAAGGGAGAAAGAAAGCAAAAACTAAACATTCTCCAAAACTGGAGGGGTAGGTAAGCTTAACTGAAACTTTTTCCAAAAATTAGGTACAGAGGATGTTTGACATAACTGTTAGAAGATCATGATGATAAAGCATTTTGGAATTCAGCTAAGAAATCAATGGTTGTGTGTCAATCAGAGGTATGCACTGTACAGCCACCACTGAGGCATGAATACATAAAGTAACCATATTGTTAATTTTTCATGTGAACTGGGAAAAGCATATTTGCAAAAACTGAGACAGAGGGAACTCAATATTTTTTCAAGCTGCTCTTGTTTTTTTTCAATGCAAGTACATAACTTTTGACATTACAGATACAAATTTTCCACTAGATCTTAATGCCACCATCCTTCAACCAGAAAACCAAACAGATCATCTGTGTTCACACAAACACTTTTTAAAATCATGATGCACAGACTTCACAAAATCACTATCATCTACACATAATAAACTGCCAAGGATGAATTGCAAATAACTTTTCATAATCTATTAAAAAAAAGTTTGGCACCTGCTTTCATTCAAAAATTCATTCAGTCACAGTTTTCAGATCATATATTCTGTGTATGTACAGTTTTTTGTTGAAAAAAATATCTGTCTACTGTTGATGTTTATTTTTAGTGCTGCATATGCACTAAAGACGAAGTTGCAAAGTACTATATAAGCTGTTACAGAATGTGCTGCTGTGAACACTAAGCTTTTTTAGAGCAACTAAGCTAAAAAATTTAAAACTTTTCATCCAGAAAAGTATTCACTTAAGGACTTACTTCAGACACCACTTTTATGGTTAGGTGTTCTTTGAACTGTTGTTTCTCATGTTCGTAAGTTTGCCAGGACAAGCCTTAGTACCCGTTGTACTTAAAAGGAGGGTAACTGTTAAAACGGGCTGGTTCCTGGTAATGTGGAGGGTTGTACAGTCCCCACTTAGGTTTGGGAACCTCTTGAGGAAAAGGCTTTTGATAGCTAAAGCTTTCTTTGTAGGAGCGATTATGAGGCATTTGTGGTAGTGTTTCCTTCATGATGACATCATTTTCATAAGGCACAAAACCATCGTGTGTCCGACTTGTGGGCTTGGAGGGCCGTTCATAATGCCAGTTGACATTTTTGTAGTCCACTGGAAACGAAAAAGTCACTTTGGTTTTAGAATGTGTTCAGCATGTTTACCTAGATGTTTATTAGATGATTTTATTTTTAAAGTACTTTATTTTAAAATTTGAAAACAATACATAACAGTCAGATAGAGAGAGTAAAATAATACAAAAATAAATTTTTTATAGGCACAGGTGAAGTGTTTCAAATAGCTGGTCAGGCCATTGGCAAAGCCAGCTCCTCGCCACCCTTGCAGTGCACCATGCACTTTTTTTTTTTTTTGGCAAAAGTCAACACCATCAGGGTGAGCCTTGGCTAGTTCAGTCAAACATCAGTCTTGTCTATGCTCGATTTGTCTGCTGCTTTTGACGCTTTAGACCACTTCTCCTTCAGTAAATTCACGCTACTTTAGGCCTCTGGCATGGTCCTAGGTTGGTTCCACTCGTACCTGTCTGATTGCAACCGGTCTATTAGTGTCCATGGCTCTGCATCAGAACCTGTTGCTGTGCTTTATGGACTGCCTCAGGATTCAGTCCTTGGGCCTCTATTGTTTACTGCTGATGTCAACCCACTTGGTCCTGTGATCCCCCACTTTGCCTTGCAATATCACATGTACACCAACAATACTCAGCTCCTGGCATATGGCCCAGCTTGCAAACTTCACAGTCTGTTCACCAGTACTCAGCAAACCCATGACTCTGTCAAACACTGGATGTTGGCAAACAAATTAAAGCTCAATGGGGAGAAAACTGAAGTAATCCAGATAGACTCACACATGCTTAAACTGCCTCCCTCTACATCACTCACTTTCTCTGAATTCACCATCACTTTCTCCCAGTTTGTCAGAAATCTCAGAATTCTTTTCCCCACATCATTGTCCTTCAAGAATCATGTCAACTTCGGTTTGCAAATCCATCTTTCTTGAACTATTTGGAATGGCCTGCCTCTACACAATGGAGTTGGTACATGCTTTCCAATCTGGACTGAAAACATATCTCTTTTGGAAATACCTACTACAACAATTCCATTCTGTTGTCCTTTCTTCCCCACACTCCTATCTCTGCGGTCCTATAAAATACTGATGGGTAAACTATCGCCAAGACTCTCTCTCCTATTTTCCTCCAATAACTCTAGAACCTTCCCAAAACTGAATATCCCCTTTCCAAGACTAGACCTCTTCAAATCAAGTCTGCAATTTTCAGGGAGTGCGCTATGAACAGCTCCCTCTCCATCTCAAACAATTGCACTCCTGGCCTGCTTTCGACGCCATCTATCTCAATACGTTCAAGATATATAATAAGCCCTCTAATTCCTACCAACTCCAGGTGACCTTGTGAATATATGCTAATCTCTTCTTTAACCATCACTTTGTACATATCCACCCTTCTCTATGCTTATTATCTTTTTATATTTAATGCTTAATTAATTCATTTCTATAGTTAATTTTTATGCTTATTATCTTTTTATATCAATGCTTAATTAATTCATTTCTATAGTTAATTTTTTCCCTGAAAAGGGCGAGGGCTAAGTGGAAAAAAGCGCTCAGTTGCTTATTTTACCCCTCGTTAATAAAGAATTGTCATTGTCATTGTCATTGTCATTGTCCTTCGTGTTCTTATATTGCCAACTGTTTGCTTTATGCATGTTGAGCTTGTTTTTACTTGATTATGATGACTACATCACACAGCCTCTTTCCCCATTACCCCTGATAGTGCATCGTGCTTGCCTCTGTGTGGGGAAATGCGCTATACAAATCTTATTATTATTATAAGAATAATGTAATAGCATCACATACAATATATAAAAATTCATGTAGAAGAATTAACAGCCATCTCACGTGTATTCACAGCCCATTACAGGGTACAGTACATACAATGCAGCTGTATATACCATATAAACCATGTAGACAAGGGAATTAAGCAAAGAAAAGAAAGATGTGTGTGGGTGTGTGTTTGTGTGTAAGTTTAAAAAAAATGAAAGAACAAAGTGAGTTGTTTTCATTCGTTCATGTATAGACACACCTTTTTAATTACTTATGCTAGTATTTATACCAGAATTGAGTAGAATCTGTTAAACTTCATTTTCATTCCCTTTTATGTTTTATATTTTTTGCCTTCCACAAACATTTTTCATCTTACATTCATACTAGTTAAATGTTTATGGCAGCTGCATTCTTACCGCGACGAATGGTGTTGATGTTACGATTGTACCAGTCAGGATGTCTTGATGTTCCACGCCAGGCATACCAATCTGGGTGTTCACCGCTCCACTTACGCCATCCTTCCTATGAAAAGATTACTGTAAAGCTCAGAATTTAAATTAAACATGCAAATGCATGTGTTCTCCCTCTCTCTCCTCTCTCTCTCACACACACACATATATATTTTAGACAATCCCAATAGATGCTTGTAAAGTCACATACATTTCCTATGATTACACAGACTGAACACAACTCACTCGAGCTACATCAGGGTGACTGCAATGGTAAGTTGGCCATTCATGCAGCTTTGGATCCCTAAATATGGTATGAGAAAAATCATCAGTCATATGCGTTCTGTTTCAGTTTAAGTTCCAACTTCATTTTTCATAAACACTCTTTGATTTTTTATATAGAATCTATTTTAGACATCACTCTACCCATGAACATCATTATATCTGTGCTCAGGGAGGGAATATGCGTGCTTTAAGCATTACTGATTAAGTTCTTCTAGAGTAACCAATCCAGTGTTGTTTTTTTTTAAATTGTCTCCACTTTGGGATAATAATTAATTGACTTTCTCACACTACCACCAACATTTATAGTAAGATAGCTACAATTATAAGAAACAACAGCCTAGTATCATATTCTTATGTGAGTCACATTGAATGAATCTCAATAAACAATTGTGTCACGTAGTAAAACTGATATTAAAGAACTGTTAAAACATGACAAGTCCTGTCCTAAAAACTATTGATCGAGAGTTGTCTACGTTCTTAAGTTCACATTATAATTCCTCATTCCGTTCTCAAAAATATAATTTAAAATCGAGAACCAAAAGTCAATGAATATGAGCCTATGTAATGGGATGAGTTCCTCCTTCACCCACTCCACCCCTCTCATGTAACTCGATCCCGCGTTCACATCGTCGCGCGCGATAATGTCTTACATGTATTAAAACTCACCAAACTTTCGGCAGCTTAGCAGGAATAGAAAGGAACTGGTATGCAGATGCCATTTTACGAACAGAGAGAATATCTCTGCTCAACGCAAAAATAATGCCTTTAACACCAAATAAGTTTCTCCTGCCTTAGCTGTTCGGATGACGGTACTTCGAGCGTTATACACTTGCTATAGTACTGCACAAATAAAACAAATTTGCTTAATACAAAAGTAAATACATAAGATGATTTAATAAAAACATCTGATAAAATAAAATTAATGAAACTGATTTCTAGATAAAATTTTCGTTGTCCTTAAAATGTAGCAATACCATTTTAATTCATTTTTACTGATAGCATAAGCGGTCCACCCATGTTTACATCACCATGACAACCGTCGTTAGCGACTCTTTCCTGTTAGCAAGTGTTAAATAAACGCAGATTGAGTGTCCGGTATCTAATGTAACTGTGATAATTTGGGGATAAAGACCGGGTTGGTGATCGGATTACAGGTTGTAACTGAACATTTAGGAATCAACAATGAAATTGTTATCATAAGGGACATAACTCCGCAGTGTCGTGAGCTTGCTCGATCTAACATCAGACGTAAGCTGGTGGTAAAGATTTTCAAATTATTGTTATCTCCAGCAACAACACTAACGATGGCTGACACAATTGTTTTTAAGCGATCCCAGACTATGTACCCTTACTGGGTGAATTATCCTCCTACCGTCCCTCAGTATCCTGCTTCACAGACGATGTTCAGGTGAGATCTATATGTTGGATAGGTAAGATTTTATGCTTTATTGTTCTTCGTAAAATATCTTATATGTTCGCCATTTATTTTTGTTAATTAGTGTTTGTACACGTGCGTTTTTCTTTGTTTGTTATTCAGGCGTGAAGTTCCAGAGAAATTCACAAAACCCAAAGGTCGAGCATCATATCAAGTAAGTAGATAGAGCTTTTAAAATAAGCCCTGTCTGTGTGTGTTAATTAAATATTCTAACATTTGAATAAATTATAAGAGTTCTACAACAAAAGATGGAATAGTTAAAAATAATGGACAGAAATAGTAATTATTTCCTTCTCTTTCTCTATCTGTTCTCTCTCTCTCACTCACACACACACCACCACACATATACACACATACAGAGAGAACAAGAAGGAGAGTGAAAAAACGAACAGTACTGCGCTGCTTAGTCAACATTATTAAATGTTTTTTCTGCTACATGGCATTGTTGGCTGGATCAAATAGAATCAATCTAGACTCTAAAAAGGCTGAATGTTGTTGGACTTAGGTCTGGGTAAGCAGAATGGGGAGAACCCAATATTTCTGTAGAAAAGACACTGTCTAACCACATCATACTTTGTCTGATGTGCAGAACTGGACAGACAAGTGGTATGACTGGGACCCTCCCATCAGGAGGGAGGAAGAGCTGCCCAAGGTTGCAGACAGACGAGAACCTTGCTCCAGACCTTGGATGTACAGACCGGGCACTTCGGCCATTCCTACCTGGACCAAAGAGGTGTGGTGTGGTGTAATGTGATGCGTTTGGTATGACCTGGTATGAATGGGTGTGGTGTCTATGGTATGGTATGGATATGTGTGATATGCCATGTGCCATGACATGACCTATTGAGGGTGTGGCAAGCATGTATGGTGTTGTGTAAAGTGTGATATGTTATGCCATGTGGTGTTGCATGACATGACCTATTGAAGTGTGGCATAATATGTGGTGCTGTATGTATGATGCATGTGTATGTGGTACAGTGTGGTGTGTGCAGTGGGGTATGGCATGTTATGGTGTAGTGTAGCATGACACAGTTTGCCATTGTGCAGTGGTGCAGTGTGGCATGGGATTACATTTTGTACTGTAGTATTGTATGGCATGGCATTACATTTTATGCTGCAGTATTGTGTTGCATGATGTACAGTGCTGCATGGTGCAGTGGTTTGTTGTATTGTGGTTGTGTTATATGGTTGGGCGGTGAGGCCTTTTTTTGGTAAAGACCTTTCCTTAGGGCCAAGACATGGCACTATATATTTAACTTTATTATTTATCATGATATATGGTTAGAGTTATGGTGTTAGTTGGAATGTTATGATTCAGAGTTTATCATTTGAAAACCTGGTGATGCACCATCACAAACACTTATATTCATTTACATTATCAAGGAATGGAATAGTTGTATTCAATGTCAGTAACTTTTAATCGACTTCTGTGTGAAAGTAGTGAAGGGGGAAAGATAGTAGTTTGGCAGGCATTGATGCATTCTCAGACATTGCCAAAATAAGAATAAAATGTGTACCTTCAACCCACATTAAATCGCTGGGGTGTTTATTTTTTGCACAAATAGTCCAGTGGAAGAGGGAAGGTTTCGAAAAGATGTGAGCCGCTGTTGTGTTGGCAGGGAACATAATCCACATAAATAATTTCCTTTTCTGTCGGCAAGGGCAAGGACTGGCCGTCAAACTATGACCTCTTCCTGCGCACTGGCTCCACCAATGCTGAGACCAAACGAGCACGTGCACTTCAGCGTCTTGGCTACCGTGACCAAAACCTGTACGCCTTCTCCAACAACATGACATCATACCGCCGCCCCGTCTTTGCTGCTCTAGGACCCATGCTTCGCCCCCCTGTGTATGGTCTGAATCACCAGCACAATCGCCATGGAAACATGCCTTTTGAAGATTACTATTAATGCAAGAAGAGTTTCAATTTACAGTGTCTTTTTTATTACTTCTCAGTGTGTAACATAGAGCAATAGATTGGTGCATTATATCCATAAAAAAACTGAGATTGGCGTGCGCAATAAGATTTATAAAAAAAGGCCTTTGAAAGTCGAAGTTTTTATATGTCAGTCTTGTCATTCTTTTACAGTCACCATTGTTGATGAGGGATATTGTCATCATGGATTCTCAAACAATTGTTGATGACTGATTGTCTTCATGCTGGAATCAATTGTCAATTACCGATCATTATGTGTTCTCAATTTTTATTTTCGATCATCATGAGTCCCCCACCTTTGCCACCGCCCAACAATTGTTGATCACTGATAACCATCATAATCCCCCTTCTCCCCTAAAAAAAAAAAAAAACCTTGTCTATTACCGATAGTCTTGACTGTGTGCCTTTAAACAGGATTTGTGGACCCTTAATCAGGATTTCATTGTGGGCCTTCAGTCAGGATTTGATTGTTGGTCTTCAATATGTTTTTTGTTACTGATCATTATGGACCCCTCCCCCAAACAATCTCCAATGATAATTTTTATAGGACCTTCAACAGCTAGGTTTTCTTTCTTCTTCCATACTATTAAAAAAGAAGCAACTGGCCATGCATTGTATAGTAGCTGTCCCCACTCTAACTTTGTATTCATACGTCACAAACCAGCTACTGTGGTGTGTTTTTTATGTCACACCCATAGAGACAGTGACCGTTGCAATGACACTGTGTCAAAGATCATCTTCAGAACCCTGCAGCTGATCCTTACAGGAATATACTGGATGGGAAAACTAGCCCACCCCAGTCTGGCTGCTGTGGCAACTGATGTTTATAATGATATAGAATATCACCTTTCGCGGTTTCGATCCATCGTACGGCATGCCCGTTGGTGTCATTGCACATTAAAGAGAATAGAAAGACTTTCTCAAGTTCTAGTTGTACTTGACTGAATGAATAGACTTTGCAGTGTTTTGTGGAAGCTAGAGGCACACGATTCCCGCATGAACACTCACAAGACTTTGGCAGCCAGGTGAACCCGCATTCGTAATGTAACGTGGAGACGACTGTAGAAGCAAGACTCGAATATGACTGTGAATCTAATCGGATTAATTTTATTACGTTGTTCACATTACTGTTCTCAACATCTTAAGGTCCAACTATATCGAAGGACAAGTTTAAAATTTTTTTTTCAAAATTGTTTTGAAAAGCTCATGAGTGGGTTTAACTCGGTAATAATTCACGAAACATAAGCGTTAAACTCCACGGCATCTAAATTTTTCTGGGTTTTGGAAAGCGGCCATGATCACTTTCCCGTGACATAACAAAAAGAAGGCTGCACCTGATTGGACAACTACTATCTGGCCTATGCTACAAGCTTTCTTACTGGCTGCGACCTTTCGGACCTCGAAAGGGTGACGCAGTAATGCAAGGATGTCTCGCTCACATTAAAAAAAACAAAAAAAAACCAAAACAAAACGGCAATATTCTGTTCAGGTGTGTTTATTTGCATGTAATTCCAGTCAAAACAACTGCATTATTTTCTCGAGTGAGGGGGATTGGCATCCCTAACTCAGAAAGCCAGAGATCTCTCGAAGTCTCACACACATACGATCTGGACCTGAGCTTGACTGTCGGGTGGGTGACACCCGTTCAGTTGCGCTCGTGTCGAAACAGCCGCAAGGCTCTTTGATAACTTTCGCTCACGGCTATATCACGTGACACCGGAAGGGCCTTTAGTTTTTCTCTGGCTCCTTTGCTTCCCTTCGTCGCCTCCGCTTCTTCCTCTTCCGGTTTGGCCGTTATTTCCGGTCGCGCGGCTTTCAGCTCCGCCAGTTCGCGCGCGCTGTGACGTAGGTTCTGGCAGTACACGACGTCATCGAAGCTGGCAAAGTCCACGTGCCACCGCGCGTGTGTCATGTCGTACTCCTCCATGCGCTCGAAGCGGTGACCCCACATGACCTCTTGTGGAGTGTAGGACGTCCTGGCCTGGCAGATCTGTGGGCAAAGGACGAGACACCGTATAAGGCAATAGACTGATGGTCAGCTAATGGCCATCTTTTCCTTTCTAGTAAAAAGCTGAAAGATAAAGTGTTCTACAGAACAGTGACCCCAGTCCCGATGTAAGTGGTTCACGAGGATAGGTCACACCATTTACCCCTCTTCGTCAGCCCCGGATAAGTCAAGTATACCCATTCCTTTTTGACGGCTGCTGTGTGAGCAGGATAGGAGGAGTTGCTTGGTTTTGAACCAACGACCTCTAAGGTGAAGGTACAAAAGAAAGAAAAGCAAAGAGGACTCAGTCCCGATTTTTTTAAAAGGTCTAATGAAATGTAGTTGTTTTTCGACTGATTGGGTAAAGTTCAAGGAAATATACTGTTACTCTCCGCCCCTTACTTCTCCCGTGGCTTCAACGGTTCCCGTCAGAAACAGGACCAGCTCCATCCTTTCTGACATCAGATCCGCTGGCCTCATGTCGTAGAGAGGCGAGTCAGGCGTCAGGCGGTGTGTCAAAATGATGGGCCACATCAACACGATGCGACTACCCATTCCATGGGCTTCAAACTCCACCTGTAATTCGTTAACAGTTTCACTTTACTGTCAAACACTTTTTTTTACTACACTAATACGAGACATTTCTTACATTTGTTGTCTTAAGAAAAAACACTTTCTACTTTTAGTGTAATTGATATGACTGTCCGTCAATCTAGAAGGGCTGCTGTCACCTCTAGTCACCACTACAATAACCTATTATCATTAAGTGCTTCAGTCAACCAACCAAACAACCAACCTTGTGCTGGTAGAGAGGATAGAACGCTCCCTCTGGTGCGGAGTGCCTGCGGATCACCATGGCGGTCATGGAGGCGTCCAGTAAGTGAGATTTTCGCAGGTCACCCACTCGAACCTAACGATATCGCAAAGGGAAACGAGTCTCGTGATACTCCTTGAAAAATAAAGATTAAGATAGAGCAACACGAACACAGAACAAGATTTGACTGTCATGTCAAACTTTTGGACCTCGCTCATCTTCTGACACCAAGCTTCTTCGACGCTATATATTACAGATTCTCTGTCTCACACACACTATACATTATACATAAAGTACTGTAATTATAAAGTTGTCAACCACATCAACAATAATAATGCATAAATGTCCTTACCATTCAGGTGAGATTTACCTGTAAACACGGCACACCGTTCTCCAGGCACACCACGGCGCGTTTGGAGAAGAGAATGGTCTGTGCCCGATACTTGGGTCTCGCCACTTTGACGAAGATGAAGCCGAGCATCAGCGTCTCCAACATGAACCCAATCACAACCTGCCATCAGCAACACCAACAAACACATCATCATCATCGTCGTCGTCGTCACGTACTCAAAGACCAACCTCCGTGTGAGAACGTGGTTTTACTAGGAAAGATACGCACCTGAATGTAAAGCAGTGGAAGGGTGCCCGCACATTCTGCTCGAGGATAAGCGAACCCGTACCCGATGGTGGTCTGGGTTTCAATAGAGAACAGCAGAGATCCTGCAAACCCCTGGACGCCCTTCAAGCAAGCCGTGTGGTTTGGGTTGCCAAAGTTCTCAAAGTCACCATTGGAGTGACCTATCAGCCACCAGAGGATGGCGAAGATAAGAAATGAGAACAGGAATGCGTTGAAGAGAATGGCGATGGCGTAGCGCCAAGGGAGATCAATCATGGTGATGTAGATGTCGGCCAGGAAACGACGTCTATGTTCCGACAAGCCTGAGTTGTGGATGCGGTAGTTGCCGTTCTTGGCGACTGCAGCCTGCAAAAGTGACAGAAAGGTGGGTAACACGATACCACCCATTACCACCCATTACTATACATTCTTATTCATTACTATACATTCTTACGGGAGACCACCGAGTTCTAATATTTGGATTGAAAAGGGAGAGATGATTCATCACTGTGATTGTCTGCATGATTGGATGAATACGCGACTAAATTACGATACGTTGAAGTGTGATGCCATTTCCAAATACACAGATTGGTAGAGAGAACAGAAGAGATAGAAAATTCGAATATGACCTTTCGCTTCACTTCCGGATCATCTTTTTGACACCGTCTTCTAACATGCTCGCGCAGATTCACCCACAGGCGTCGCCACTGGCTTCTCTTGGGGGTGGAAACAGGTTCCGCGAACAAGAAGAGAGTCTGCCCCAGCTCCTCCTGTCTCTCTGCCGTGGTCACTTGGCTTTCCATCCTGTTCCTGAGAGAGACAATTTTTTTACTTTAAGATGTGGACTGTCCTAGTGAATATCTTTTATCAGTTTTGTTAAAGAAACAGATAATATGTTTTTATTCAAATAAACACATTCAGCGGGGGAAAAGAAACAGTTGTAGAGCCAGCTGGAATTAAGAACTGGGCATCTTACTATTGCTAGGAAGCCTCAAGCCAAGCCTTGTCGAAAGTCTTTTGTGCTATTAATTAAACGTTAGTGACGTAGTTTCTTGTCATACCGATTGCTTGATCTTTTGCCTGCCGTTAAAAGAATAAGTTACATAAGATTTAAGTGCAATGGGCACATTCATGAGCAGCACCATTTGCAAAGATGATCTTGAAGCTAACATTACAAGTAGGCAGAAAAAACAGACAATGGAAGAAATGGGCAGACGACATCTAAGAAGCCTACGAGATGGAAGAAACGGAGAAAGGTGGCGACAGTTGGTGGTGATATCGTCTGCTGCCCCTAGGGCGAAGAGGCTAAGGATAACGATAATGAAGATATTAAAGATGTTTATGTAGATACAGATATTTTAAAAAAGACTCATATTCCGCTTGAAAAAAAGATAAATAGAAATGATCGTTACTTACGTGTTATCTGGCGCGACTGCGTTGTGCTAGAATAACGACACCTGAAGTCAGGAGAAAGGGAAGTCAGTTCTAAGTCTAGGCTAACCAATGCTTCGATGTCAGCAGGGACATCCCCCACCCCCAACTGCCCACCTAACAAACAGAAACATACCTCCTCACCATCACCCATCCCAGTTGGGAGACATGCTCACCTTGTTCCCACTTGTGGCACCTGTACCCAGCTGTCATCCGTCATTTCAAAAGCCCTTTCCATCATCTCTTTCAGTCAGACAGACGAAGACACATCATCTCCAATGATGAGTTCCGCTCACTCCTTTGTTCGTGCATGCTGGGCGCACCCGTCAATCCTTTGATTGAGGCACTTTCTCCAGAGCAGGGCATTAATCTCTGTTCTCGAGCTCAACAGATTGCTGGGATTGGCTGATGTCCGACTTGGCCATCATAATTCAGGCTGTTCAGGAAGAAAATATGTCTGCTGTCCATCAGCATCCTTCTGTGAAGAGATGCATGGCACGTGTAAAGGTTGAAGTGCTTGATATGGGAATGTCGGGGTCAACCTACAGAGAAAGAGACAAAAACTCGCGATGCTGTGTCATTGTGTTGTTCTGGCTGAATGGAAGGCACGAGGGAGGAAAAGAAGGGAGGGTATAGTCAGCATGTGTGTTTCTGTGTACATGTGTGATTGTGGATATGCGTTTATATGTCACCTATGTGGTACATCTGTGTGTATTTGGATATGTGGGAAAATGGTAAAGTTAGTCCCGTATTTTTCGGTTAATTGGGAGAGAAGTTTTTTAGGTATTTAAATTTTTTTCCGGGGGTATGACGGGGGACGGTGGTGGTACCTATCTCTTCTTCCTCTCTGTCTTTCTTTCCCCAGCCTTCCAAGGGGGTCAGGTACCTATTTAGTAGTGCGTGTAGGTGTCTTTGCTCAAGAGTGCACGACTATCTGTCAAATCGCAGGTTCCCTTCCCCGACCACTGGGTCTTGGACTGTTAGCAACACGCACCGACATCAGCAGTCATCACGCCGTCTGCCTCACCCGCTATCAGGAAACATGGCTGCCACCAATCATCTTCAAGAAGGTTTTGTTTACAGCAAGAAAAACACATCTATCCTACCCTGCAAGCACGATTGTCTATGTCACATCATATTTTTTTGTCAGCACGTGAATTATGCCAAACTCTTCATCTGGTCTGGACCTTGAGGCATGTGATACCGTCCTCCTGGACCTGCTCAAGATCAACCCACGTGACACCGACAAATGAGAACAAAGCAGGAAAAAATGAGAAGAAGAAAGCAGGAAAAAAAAATGAGAAGAACCTGCACAGGTAACAGCGTCTTACAGATGCACGTGCGTCACGAGATGACAGGTGTCAAGCGAAACAGACAGACCATCACCAGGTGACAAATGATGTCCTACTCGCCACGCTCAGCTATTTCGTCTCACATGATCGGGTTTCTTCTTTGCACCGAAAGGCAGTTAATCTTCTCAGACCCACTCTTTGTCTGTCCATGGCATGCTGACATCAAAGTGCGGGTTACCGCCTCCTCCTCTGAGTCCTTTCCTCCTGATGTCTGCTGCGGGATTCAGGTAGCGTCTTGAGAGGTAGGTCGTGACTTGGATTCCTTGCATTGGTCTTTAACAAGTACACAAGAAAGTTTAATTGTCTACGTTGTTGATAAAGCAAGGTGTCATTTCATATTTTTTGCTACTTTGTCTAGGTTTTATTAGCAAAGACAAGCATTCATGCTCTCACATTTGGGGTCTAGTATTGACAGAAAAAAAAAAACTGTCGGAACTTAGAAAAATAAGAATTAAAGGATAAATTTTGGAATTAAATGTGTAGTCAAAGACTCAGATTCTGGGGGTCCATGGTTTCTTTTGTTCACCTCGCTGCGATCTTGTAACTGGTGTGTTGGTGTATGTTCCCCACTCCTTCCGATATCAAGCCCCAATTTTTCATGACTTAATTTTTATTCTTTTTCCTATTCGTGTATTCATTATCACATACCTATATATTGTAATGAGCTTGGGGCTTTTATTATGAAGGACAGGTGTTTTACTTTTATTATAACGAGCCTAGGGTACCCGATCTCGCGAGAGTAATTGTCCCACGAACTCTTCCACTTGTGATGCTATGGTCATTTCGATCTGCCACTATATTTGAGTTTTATTTGTAATTGATAAAGAAATGATAAAAAAATAAGAATTCACTTCCTTCATTTCTGATGTCCCTTTCCAAAGTTATTACGGTTGACAGCTCATTTTTTTGAGAGGGAACGTAGAAGAGAAGGAAGGGGCCCGACGTTTTGAGTCAGAGGGGAGATACTCGAGAAGCAAAACTCCAAATAAATAGTGAAGATTTGTTTGATAATTTTTGTTTATTCAGCTTAGTTATTTACAGTTATTTACTGATGGCAAACAAGGACAATCCCGGCTACAAAGTGGAGGAGTTAACTCCCCAGAACTCTGCCTTCACGTCACGCGGGCAACCGAGACGCTCCTTGCTCGAGAAGGAAGGCAACAGCAACCTCAGCTTCCGAGGAATCGAACGAAAGCCTTTAATGTACCTGAAGGTGATCAACTTTAATCATTAGCATGAAAATCTAGCTTTTCTCCACAACAAGAATTTAATAAATAAAAAGATAAATAAAACTTCATACAAAAAACTTTGATGGAAAAGGTAGCCAAAGGTTGTCCAAAAATGTCGCCGTCGATATAAAAAGTTTGTTGTCCATAATTGTCTGAGAGAATGAAAACTATATGTAAGTGGGATTATCTTTGCTTCTTGTTGTGTCGGTATTTTTTTTTTCAATAAAAATAAACTATGTGTAATACGATCGATTGGGATAATCCTTTCTTATTTTTTTGTGTCGGAATTTTCTTTAAATACATAAGTGCAAGAGGATTTATCCCTTTGTCGGATATACTTGATTCTGTGTCGGCATAAATAATACTTCTTGCCTCAGGACCTGTACGTCACATTAGTGGACTTGAAGTGGCGCTATGTGCTGGTGATTCTGCTGACCGTCTACCTGCTCAGTTACCTGGTCTTCGCCGTCTTTTACTGGCTGCTCAGCTACATGAACGGCCAGTTCGGTAGCCGCGCCAGCGAACCTGGATACGAACCCTGCATCAAGAATCTGGACAGCTTTGCAGGTGCTTTCCTCTTCTCCATGGAGACGCAGTCCACCATCGGGTTCGGACACCTGAACCCCAACGCCGCCTGCCCGGGTGTGGTACCCGTCATTTACTTCCAGATCACGGTGGGCTTCATGGTCGAGACCTTCATCCTCGGCTTCCTGTTCGTGAAGGTGAAGGACCATTGCACGTCACTCACACGCTCAGCTATCTCACAATGGAATAGTTTATGCTTCTTCTTTTTATTTTTCTTTCTTTTTTTTTAACATTGGGATTGGAGAGGAAGAATTTAGTTATTTATTTGTTCCTTTCGTCTCATTTTTTTTATTTGCTTGTTCTTTCGTTCATTCCTCCTTTCGTCAGCTCGTTTGCTCATTAATTTAATTTTCATGCTTTTATTTACTTATATATTCCTTCCTTCGTTCTTCCGCTTGTCCGTTTATCCATTCGTTCATGCAGGTCGGCGTTTACTAATTTACTTATTAATTCGTTCGTTTGTTCGATATTTGAAATCTGCTCGTGTATGGCTCTCACCATGTGACTGTGTGTACAATGACATGACGTCGAAGCACGTGCTGCAGGTGGCGCGTCCCAAGCACCGACGTCACACGCTGGTCTTCTCGCGCAGCGCCTGCCTGTGTCTGGAGGACGGCGACTTCTGCTTGCAACTCCGCGTGGGAGACTTGCGCCGCACGCACCTGGTGGACGCAACGGTGCACGGCTTGCTTGTGCGCAGGCGCGTGGTGTCCGAGCAGCACGTGTACCCGCTTTTCCAGCACCGCATGACGTTCACGGCCCACGGGATGGAGGACAAGGTGAGGGTGGCCCTCGTCAACACACCTCATCTGATAATAACTACAACAACAAAAAATGTCCCTGTGCTATTTGCTGCGGTTTTCAGATAATGAATAATGTATTACATGACCTTTTCAAAAATAGCATTTTCTACGGATTTTTTCGTGATCTCTCTCTCTCTCACACACAAAACCTTCCTCTTTGTAGCAGTGTGATCAGTGTCATATTCCACCTCTCTCTCTCTCAGGTGTTTCTAATATGGCCGCTGATCCTCTCTCACCGCATCACCGCGGACTCTCCTTGTGGACTCTGCGTCCGGAGGACGTGTACCGGGAGAAGGTGGACATCATAGTCATCTTGGAGGGCATCATCGAGTCGACGGGGGAGCTGTGTCAGGCTCGCACGTGCTACTCGGCGCGAGACATCCTATGGGGCCACCGCTTTGTGCGCGTGGAGGAGTTCGACGAGATCGAGCACGTGTGGTGCGTGGACTTCACGCGCTTCAACAACGTGCTGCCCAGCCCCACCCCCAGGTGCCTCACCTTTTTTTCTTTAAGCAGGCACGCACGCATACACAAAAATCTCCTATCCACACACACACGCATAAAATAAAACACAACAACGTCCGGATAAGAGACATTTATTCAACACTCTCTTACATGTGAGTGTGAGTGTGGATGTGTGTGAGTGTGACTGGATGTGTGTGAGTGTGGATGTGTGTGACTGTGTGTGAATGTAGCTGCGTTGCTGCTGAGTGTGAGTGTAGCTGTGTGATTAATATTATCTCTGCAACATTGTGTAGGAAAAGCGCTCGCGCCTATCACGACCAAAGGCAGATAAGATAGAAGACGAGAAAGACAACGAAGATGACGCCATCTACGACAACGCCTCCTGCACCAGCTCCAACGCCAGCCAGCTTGAATAACCTCTTTGTTCACAAGCTGTTGGATGAGCCTCGGCCCTTTTCTTAAACACCTGTTCAAGCCGACTAAGAACTTGCAATTCTGGTGTACAGCCATTCATTCCTTCATTCCTGCTCATCCCAGCGCCTCCTCCTCATCCTCCTCCTGACCTCCGTCAACTGCAGCCCGTCTTTGGGTCAAGGTTCTGCCGATGATGATGATGAATTTGATCTACCGAAAATGTGAAGAATACGGCTTCCAGTCTACAAGCATATCATGTGTTGTTGTGATTGTAGAGAAGAATGTCGGCTGAACACTTGGGACCTTAAGAGTTTATTTTGAGATGCACAAGAGAACGAGATTCCTTGCTTGTAGAAACCCGCCATTTCTCCACTCGGTCGGAGGAGTAAGTCAGTCCTTAGTCTTGTGACTGGTGGCCTCCATTTGGATCATTGATGATAATACGACTGTTGCGCAGACGATTTATGTGAGAAAAACACATCATCAAACATATCAGTTTGTTCCTCTTTTCTTACTGTGTACTGGTTGTAACTGTTGCCTGCCACGATGTGATCAATTAAAGGGATACTAAAGGGTAGTGATAAGGCTGTGGCGACGGTCAAACGTTTCAAAACTATATTTAGTTACTATTACAGAGCACGAGAGCAATACAGGAGAAATAAAGGATTCGTTTCTCACTTAATTACCACTTATTAGCACTATGTCGGTTGCCGATGTTCATAAAAATCGAAAAAATCCAGTGAAATCGACCCTTGTGTCCTTCCGCCGAGTAGCTACGATATCTTCCCGAGATGAGTCAAGCAGACGAGTCTTTTGTGACGTCACAAACGACAGGAAGTGTCTGTGGTCATTGCTAGGATAGTGATCGGTGGTGTCTCTTAGTTGGATTTGTGATCTCCAAAGTCATTAACTATCGAGATGGCCATCAATAATGTTCAATTTTACCAATTTGAACCACTTGCATCAGCTCACAATCGACTGCACATCCTCGGAGGACGAGGAAAATGTTGCAGCAGTCGAAGCACAAAGCAGGTACGTAGGACCAGAGATCTGTAGGGACAGATCTCTGGTAGGACTATAGAAGTAAGTCATACTGTGTGCACGGGAACAGAAAGTGAACGCATGCTTTACCTTCAAGCACTTTAAATAAACATAATGCACTCAAACTCTTTACACTGGGCATTGTTGTTGACGAATTCACTTCGTAGTGTATTTAAAAATAAAATTACATTTGGTATGCTAATTATTTCCTCACACACACCAGAATATTCACATTGTATATGATAATTTGGGTTTTAAGTGAACTTTCCTAAGGATAGTTTAAAAAATTAATAGTTTGAAATATCGGTATTTAAATATTTTAAACAGACTTTAATATAATACTATTTGCAGCCTTTTTTGGGGGATATAGTTTGAATAATTACACTAATGACTTACTTTATAACAACGATGGATAGAATTCAAGCAGAGACGTTTGCTTTATATGTTATTATGCCTGTGCTTTTAACTTATATGTTTGTTGTTTAAATGTGTATTTACATAGATTCATTTATCACAGTTTCAGACTGGTGCATTTGTGAGCATTGTGAGGAATGGCCACAACAAATGTTGAAGCATAAAAAAATGTAGAGTAAAAGCTTAAAGTGAATTGTCGAGAAAATGTTCCCTATACATCATGAAAATTGTTACATTTATCCAAATCCAGTTATTGGACACACTTCATATCAGATGCATAAAATACTTTCATGTATCTGACATGAATTGTAAAATAAAATCTTCCTTTGTTAACATTAATTTCTTTTATTTGTTCAAACTCAGGTATGGGACACACTTTATCTTTATGTCCAAAACAAATCTTGCATGCATCTGGCATTTTTATTTACAAACATCATTTCTGAAATACTTGGTGCTGAATTTACTTTCATTCTTTATTTTCTTAAAACTAATAATAATGCAAGGAAAACTGTGTGAGAACTGATTTCTTTCTTTCACATAATATACAGACATGTGGCTTAATCTTTTTATTTCCTCAAGTTCCACTGCATGTGAATTTTTCATTTGATTGCTCTGTAAGCATTTAAAACAGTTTCAACAATGTATTTTGTCATAATTTTCTTAATTCTTGCACAGTTATGGATTCCAATAAACCAAGTGGACAATTTGAGACACATGTGTGTTTGTGTACTTGTCAAAGGTTGAACATTTAGGAAGCCTAAAAGAGTGTGGCTGTGATGTCCAGGAGTAATGATGGCCACAGGAGCCATCTTGCATATGGTTATAAATTTGACTTCTATGTGACACTCATCTATAGTTGTGATAGAGGGGTTGCTACACTGCCTGCAGACACTCAGCAGCTCCTCCAACTTCTTTTCGTGAATGATAAATTTTCTTTCCAGGAAGGGATTTGTGCCCAGTTCATCTTTCTGAGAATTCCTAGAGACAAATATCGAGACTAAAATCATAGTTAAAACCATAAATCATTTTTATAGCTAAATATCAGCTTAAATTCTTGTGCTAGCATGTTTCTGATATAAACTATCAAGTACTGGCTGTGTGTTAGTAACTGCAATAAATTTTGTTTACTGGTGCTCCTCGACTGCTGAATTATTCCACTCTGAGGTGTCATTTTCATTTTCTGACTCCCATATCAATATCAGGATCACACCTAGCAGACATTTATAGACACAATTTCCTTCTTTTTAATTTCATTATGAAAAAAATTTATCCTCATAAAAATTTTACAAAGCCATATAAAATTATTTTTTTATCTAAGTGTTTAAAACTGCACATATTTTTGGCCTTGAATATCCTTATAAGAAGAAAATATCTGGCACAGTTTGTGGAATTCATGCCAATTTTAGATAAAAGAGATGTGTAATAGAGAAAAGAACTAAAAGTGCCATTACCTTTCAGGATTGGAGCTGAGATCTGGGTCTGGACCTCTTTATTTAAGCACAGTTGAACTGTTTGTTGTGACTGACTTGTTATAGGTAGTCTGAACATTAAAGTTTTATAAGTAATCATTCCACAAAACATTAAAACAATAATAAAACATGTATGATTATACCATGTGATCAAGCTATTATTATTTTTAATTCTTTACAGTATCCAACATAAAACACAATCATTTATATTACTCTAATTTTCAAATGTTGAAATATCAAGTCTAACTTCCGCAGTGTACTGCACATAGATTTCACTACTATTGTTGATAAGCTCATTATGTAGAATACCTTTCACATGAATTTTATTGTTTTTAGATTCATAAACAAATAGGCTGTCTTTTCAAAAATATGAATTTAAAAATATTTCATTTTATAAAAGCAAACAATGATTTTTAAAAAAATAATGTAACAAGTGACAGGATTTCAACAATCATTTCTTTTACACTTTCAGTTTGATGCTGACATTTTTCATTTATTATGCATGTACTATGAATTTTTACCTGTTGAAACCCGCTTATTATAAGTACCACATAACACGTTTATTGTTTTATAGATATGTACAGTCTTTGATATATGTATATTGTAATGTTATCTACCAATAATGAAAAGTGCATTTTGTAAACACAGTAACAGTACATAGCACTGACACTGACCTGTTTATGCTGTAGTCGTTTGGCAAGTGAAACTCGTCTGTCAGATAGATCCTTCATTCTTTTTCGAGAAATTTCATTGTGTTGAAAAATGGTCGGAATTGCATCTGGCAGAAGCTGTGCCTTGAAGGCCAAATCTAACTGTTCGACATTTCGGGTCCGGCTAGTAAAGCACTGATCGTCAACAAAATGCTTGCACAACACCTCCCACTCTCTGGGCTCCCAAACGTGTGGCATCGAGCCTTGTTATTGTATGACACACTCTTTTGTAAGGCTCGATCTGTCTTTCGGAAAATGATGACAATGTCGAATCTTTTCCCATTTTTTCGTGGCAATCGGGTGCAGCATGGTTCGGTCTCACATGTAAACAATCCTACTGAAACGTCATAAGGTCACGTGACGAGAACGAGAGTTCGTCGAAGCAGACGAAAGAGTCCGTGTAATTTCTCTTCTTAAACGCAACATTCTACTACAAACCTTCAACTTTTTTCACATGAACAGACATGAAAATAGACGAGATTCAAATTGATCCTACTATTTACGAGTTTCTAAGCAGTTTAATTTTCCCTTTAGTATCCCTAATAATCATGTGTTCTCTATTTCTTCTTTGTCCTACTTACATTAATATCATTAATAATAAGTTCTAGAAACAGTTCAGTAACATTCTGCGGAGTTTTCTTTCAAGTTTTATAGCAGTTGTCCCAATTCAACGGTATCAAGTTCTTACAAAAAAAAAAAAAAATGTGCATTTTATTTCGGTTCATGTTTCGTCGTTGTAAGCTTATTATGCAAAAAAATCACGAATAGTCCAAGTTTGGTATTTAAAAAAAAAAAAAAGAAAAAAAGAAAAAAAAAAGAGAGAGATTTGAAGATCTGAACCCATAACCCCGGTCCTCACAAACGCTTTTATGATTCTTTACATTGGCTAAAGCCTCGAAGGTCTCAAGATTGTCCTTTATCAATATCATCAATAACATAAATAAACAGTCAGAAATTATTTTTTTTCAACTTGTTACAATTAACTTGTGGGCAGCGGTATGAGATGTGGCAAAGTGTTTGCAAGCCAGAACCCCGCTGAATAAATTAAATCACACACACATATGGCGATTAACAAAGAAAATGTTTCAAAATTTAATCATCAGCTGTATCAGGCAAAATGTTTAAACCACAATCAATCCCCTCCGTCCTCTCTCACAAAAAGACGCGCGCACACACACACAGTCTACTCTCCCACGCCTTCCTCTGGGCTGGCCATAGGCATCGGTGTAAAAGGGATTCTGATCGGATCACCTGCACAGGAAGAAGACAGCAACCCTTAGAGAATTCCATCTTTTGATATGAAGCTATAACTACTTAATAACAAAATAAAGGAGTACAGTACAACTCTATAAACGACTTAAAAAAAAAAAAAAGTTCTGACCCATGAGTCCATTTGAAAAAATAAAGACTAGAGGGTGCATACCCACAACATGCTCGTCATCACTGAAGGGCGACTCAGAGGCCGTATCGAAGTCGTCATCAACAGAGATGTAGCTCTGACGGATGCCAGGCTGCGACGATGACCGCTGCACAGGTAGAACAGTCGTCTCGCTCTGCTGCATCAGCTGCGCGGCGCTGCATGCCGGGGTGTCGCTGGGTACCACCTGCACAGCATACAGAACAGGTGGGGCGGGGATGACGACGAATGAATAAAAACAACAGTAGGGGGATGTCAATGAAAAAAAAACACCCACCAAACATACATATTTATCGTCTTTCTTGTCTATACCTTGTTAAATTTGACGAAGTCCATGATCCAAAGGTCGTTTTTGGGGTCATACTCCTCCAGTCGCGTGAAGCGGTGACCCCAGATGATTTCACGGGTAGTGTAGGAGGTGCGTGCCTGACACATCTCACCCGTCGACTCGATGTAGCCCTCCAGGAACACTACGATCTGAGGCCAAACACACGCACAGAGTGCAGCGATTCTGATACTTAACTTATGTCAAACACATACACAAAACATATCTGACCTGGCGACAAACACATAGACCCAACGTATGTGATCTGGGGTGGACTTGATTTAACGAATATCACGAGCCGACGATAAACACGTACGCATGTTCTGACGTCCAACACATACCAAGAATGCCACTATTCACAATATCAGTCTAAAGATTTCAAATACATTCAACTAGTCACAATTTCCTGTCTGATAAAAAAGCTCGTCGAGTTTTAATAAAAACACTTCCAAAAGAGACAAAGATAATCAGTGAGTAAAATGCGGGTGAGCAGACAGGCAGAGACAGTCTCTTGAAGATCAGTGAGGCAGCAGACAACATGTCACTATAGCAGCAAATGGAAGGAGTCAACAGAATCAAGAGCAAGTAAGGGTCTTCACTACTCAAAAGCAGGCTGCTACCTCAAACTTATCGAAGATGAGGTCACCTGGGGTCAGCGTCCAAAGAGGAGAGTCTTCCGTGATGTGATGTGTGAGGACGAGAGGCCACATCAGAAACAAGCGGTCTCCCATTTCATGAGCGTTGAACTCTAGCTAAGAACAAAATACATTTCAAATATATCACTTGTGGTGGTTTGAGCAGCCTTCCGTGAAATTTTACGCAAGCGCGCGCACAGACACCCATCCACACTGATGCATAAAAGTTAGGACTTTCTTTTTTGTCATCAAGAAGTGAGGCGTGATTTTTTTAAAATTTATGACATCTTAAGCAGTTAATAAGATCACGCACGCGCGTGCACAGCGTTCAAGATTAATTCAATGGACACTGGACACTGGCGATCTGTGTACCCTGACCGCTCTAGCGTTGATGCAAGGTGACCAATGGTCACGTGACGACTATAGTCGCACCTTACAAGGTGTTTTACCAACGATACAAAGCACTCTGCGCCTCAAAGGTGAACGCACCTGGTGCTGGTAAAGCGGGTAGACATACTTCTCCTGTATGACGTGGCGTTTGATCAGCAACCCATGCACCCGAGCGTCCACCAGGTTGGAACGTCGCATGTCTCCTACCCGTATTTGGAGGACCAGGCGTTCGGCCTCTTGGGAGATGCACGCGTTGCGGGAAAATACTATCGTGTGACGTCGGTGTTTTGGACGTGCCAACTGAAACACGAAGTACGTCATGTTTACGTGACAACTGAAACACAAAGTACATACTCATGTACTCGAGCGTGTGTCAGGAAAAGGAAAAAAAAAAAAAGACGTTAAAATCATTCCATACAGGTAGCGCCTCCGAAGAGGTAAATTCATTTGTATACAGTCTAGTAAAGATAAACCTACTAAAAGAAACACTATACCTTAGCAAATACAAATCCAAACACCAATGTCTCGAAAAGGAACCCTGTAACTATTTGCAGGTAGATGACCGGTAGAGTAGAGCCACATTCCGGGTGGGCATAGACAATGCCGTACCCAATGGTGGACTGCGTTTCTATGGACAGCAGGAAGGCGTCCCACGCGTTCTTCATGTTTTGGATGCAGGGGACGAAGTCGGGGTTGCCTGTCCACAGAGAGTTTGCTCTTGTAAAATGGTGGGTACAAGACTAGTTACCTAGGATAACGGAAATTGCAGGGCCTAATTTATGAAGCGGAAAATGGAAAAAAAATCCGAGACTGCGAAAAGCGCTGGTTCACTGAGGGAAAACTGTCCAGCATGAAGCGAGTAGCATAAATTTTCTTGGACATCAACAATAGGTAAAACCCCGCAGTCCTCCGTTCTATATCTTAAGGTTTTTCGTCAGTGATGCAGACATATTTCGTCTCGTCTCGGACTTGACCACAGTCTTGCTTCATACCCAGGTTGGCGAAGTCCCCATGCAACCAGGCCAGGAAATAGTAGCAGGTTGCGAAGATCCCGTAGAAGGCCAAGAAGGAGGCGAAAAAGATGAGAACGACCCATCTCCACCTCATTTCCAGCAGCGTGACATACAAGTCCTGAACATAGCGACGGGCTTTCTTCTTTACACCTGCCGAGAAAGAAAAAAATTAAAACAAACACCTACAGTTGTAAACGTGTTGAGCTAGTTTATCTCTCTGACCAGCAAGTAAGAAATATACCAAGGAGAGCCTCTAGCACGGTCCTCAATTCTCATTTCATAATTATTGTGCACATTACTTTTATTCAGTCATTTGAAGCTGAACTGACCTCTGAACTCCACGTTGCTGTGACCCTCTTTACGAACTAGAGAGCGGCGAGGCTTGGGTCCTTTGTCTGCACGTGTTGGTCTGGCACGGTGCCGGTCGGCGACCTCATCAAGAGAAGGGTGTCTCAGACATTCAAATTTATATTCCTCCCATCTCGGGTGGTCCTCTTCGAAATTCACGCTTCCTGTTCTCGTTGCCATGGTGACCTTTATGAATAGCACGGGGGGAAAAAGCCCAAAGAATGGTCGAGTAAATCAGTTGTGCATGTGGTACAGGAGGTGAAGAGGAAAACGCGTCTAGCTCATCGACATCAAAGAATTTTACGGGCTTACTTGCTCGAGAAAATTTCGTTGTCCTCTTCACAGCAAGGCAAGCAGTGTGTGGCCAGCTTCGCTCTCTTCAGTTCCGCCAAGCAGATGACTGACAAACCGAGGCTGGCCACGGCTGTAAAGTGGTGGGGATGGGTGCAAGACGGTGGAAGGGAGGAGAAAATGAGACAGAGAGAGTAGTAATGTGTCAGGTTCTTGTCATGCGCTGTCAAAGAGAGAGCACGGAGACAAGTGATCCATTGCACTAAGACGCTAAAGGGCGCTGATCGCATGGATGAGTATGTAAGTGTCGGAGGGGGAGAGATGAGGTGGAGGGCAGGGTGAGTGCGCAAATGAGCGTTGAATGGGACGCTGGGTGATGAAGCATCTCGAATGACGGACGCAAAGGTAATAGTTGAGAGTAAGGGAGTGACACACACACGCGCGCGCGCGCGTCACAAGACAAAAAAAATTCTGGAAATATTGACTCCTCCCACAATCGCCACTCCTACAATTATTAATGACTACACTCAAAGGCGTGTTAGTTCCTTTAACATGTCATAGGTATTAATGCTCTTGGGACACGTTCAGAATCTGGTGATATAAAATAAATTTGAGTTTTGAGAAATTCGACAGGGCGAAAGTGAGAGCACTCCCAGACGACATGCCCTCAATCGAAGCTTTGGCGATTTAAAAAAATAATAAAAAAATCTGTGTTTAAAAGTAATAAGATATCCATCCAACACAGTAGTCAATCCATGGCAGTCAGCATGTCTTTCTTTTGTTTTAATTTCATCTTCAGACAGACAGTTTACTGTGTGGAAGTTTCTCCCACTAAGTTTCAGTATACCATGCATAACAAACCTCATTCACCTGTCACTTCCTCTTCAAGACACTGATAACACCTGCCATCACACATAAGTGCCCATAACACAATTCATTTAAATAACATTATTATACTGTATACCTACAATAAAGTTTCATACTTTATACTTTCATACTTCATATGACAATGTGCTAAAACTTTTTCCTGACAATATAGACAAACCTTAACAGGCAGCTTGTACAATATTGATGCTCATCATGCCGTATTCATAACACACAACTACAAAGGAATTCCAGTCTGAATCTCCTGTGATCAGCACATGACTCAAGCACAGATATCTGTAATGCAAGTACTATCTTCTCTTTCAGACTCAAAAGAACATTTCTTAAACCATCAAATGGAAAAAAAAAAAGAATACTAAGCATTTCTTAACTTTTCATCAACAATTATAGGTATAAACCAAGTTCCAACAGAGGAAAGTAACACCAAACATCTGTAAATTTCATCATTCAAATAAGAATCTCAGTTTAAAAGGCAATCTGCCGCTTTTACCTCTACATGTTGTTAGCTCCTTCCATGTTTAGTACATGAAAATAACTTGCATACTACAGCCTGAAAAAAAATTGTTAAAACAGAAATTACCATTTCAAACCCAAAGAACACCTGAAATTAATGGCGGCCTTTACCCCTCCCAAGGTCCAGTTTATGTTTAACAAAACTTACTTCTCATCAATCCAGGGTATAATGCAATGAATGTAACTGATGGTACAACCACATATATAACAAAGCCAAGAAAAAAAGAAATGCTTTATAGCATGCCTATCTTAGTAAATAAAGAGATGTTTACCTACAGGGGAAGACAGAAAGAAGAGTTTCATTCAAACAAAGAATACATCTAAACCTTTCTAAAAGCCAGTATCTATTCAGATACAAACCACACCCATCCATATGACTATAACAATAATAGTCAATCGTGGAATAATTTAAAGATGGTCCAAAGGTGACAAATCCTGACCAACCCTGCCCTAATATTCAGATACAGCATTAATGTTCATCAAACATCTGTATCCAGATATGTTTCACAATTTCTTTTTTAAGGTCTGCTGCACATAACAGTGAAAAACGAGAAAAAGGCATTCTTAGGAAATGAGAAAATGGAACAAGAAATGGGAAAGACAGAAATTCTTGCATTTAAATTAAAATCTGAACAAGAAGCTAACTGGTCAAATCTCCAATATCCTTCAGGAAGGACTAACCTGCTGAAAAAAAATATCACTTCAAGTGAGCAATACCTCAACATAAGTAACAATATTCCAGATAATTTTAAGATGTTTGTCATCTTCAATAAACATGCTTTCAGTTCAAAACGTGTCCACAACAAAAATTACTTCCCTTTCCATCTTCCAAAGTCCTTTATGTCATCAAAGGAACTATAATTGTGTGAGTCCTCTCCACATTGAAAAACATCAGCTTGATAACTGTGGGTCCTTCGGGCCAAACAACCCCATGAGGGTTCTGGGTTCTGAAACTATTGTTTTCAGTCTGGCAGCATAAAGCAGCAACACTGTTATGCACTCCATGAAGACTGCTCTCACCAGACCAAAATGATAAGCTTAATCAAGCCTCTCTCCTGGTCACATAAGTATGAGTTCCAACTGAATTTTGTCTGATTTACTCCTGCATACAGCAGTTGCAAAACTAACAGAACCTTCGCCATGCTAACCAGGATTGCAGAAGGTCCTGGGGTTGATACAGTTTTTGGCACAGGAGTTCATGTTAAGTACAGGCGGTGGAAATCGTTAGCACCAAAACCAGCATTGCACTTGGGGCACTTGCGCTGGCGTGTGTCGTAGCGGGTCCGCAGGCATTCCAGACAAAAGACATGGAAACATTTGACAAGTACAGCATCTTTTCTGTTAACCTTGCATGATGGACACGTTAACTGTTCCTGCAAAAAAAAAAAAAAAAAAAATTTTAATATTACAGATCAGTGAATTGAAACTTCTATTTTTCAAAGACTATTTAATGGGAAATACAATCTGTTCAATAGGCTACAAGAATTTGGCACAACTGTGTTTCCTGTATCTGATGGTGCCATAAAAAAAGCCAGCTTAGAGTGAACAACTTGGTGGTTCATAAAACTCATTACACTTACAGCTAAGGTGAACAACATGGTGGTTCATAAAACTTATTATATGTACAGCTAAGGTGAGCAAGATGGTGGTTCATAAAACACTACAGGTACAGTGTCTCCTTAACATCATATGGCCGCTACTCACCTTGTACTCTTTGATCTCCTCCAGTAGGACCTCATCAGCAGCACCTGCTGCCTCAATTTTTTTGCTGCGTTCAAGCTTTCTCTGCAACTTGGCCACCTCCTCCTGCAAAAGTAAGACAGCAGAAAATAAATATAACTTGACACTGACAATGCAATTCAAAGTGTACAATATTCGCTCATTTGAGAAAAACAATTATAGATCTAAATATGCAAAAACCAACCTTCTTTATACAAATTCCTCTTAACACACCCCTTTATTGCAAATTGCAAGGAAATAGAAGGATGCAACAGACTGTCCAAAACTTTATCCTTCATGAGCCATTTGTAAATAAACTTATAAATGTGAAGCTCAAGGTCTGTAGAGTTACACATCATTATGGATTGATCATTTTTATTTTAGTGTACAAATTATGGATTTTAGCAAGTGTAAAACATAGTCAGAGACAGGTCAAATAGGCGCAAGAATGGTTACACCACACAGCAAATGTGTGTGTTGATAAAAACATCTTGCTGACCTGAACACGCTTGTACTTGAACACCTCTTGGTCCAAGGCCCCTGTCTTCTCTGCTACGGCAATCTGCGCCTCTTTCAGCTGTGCCTGGTACTTGTCCAGGTGCAACTTCAAGTCAGCTGCTGTCTGTGAGCTCTCCACTGCTTTACGCTTGTGAAGCTCCAGGGCTTGCTGAGTGAGGCTGTGTCACAATGCCAAGATTGCTGAATGTAGTAATATTTTTCAACATACACTTAGCATGGAATCTGTGATTCACTTAAAGAAAACAAAGTTAACTGTGCAACATGTCTTGCCCACAATATTGCAGCATGTTAAGATGAGTTGGTCTAAGCTGTTATATGCTGTGACTTATGCTATGTCATGGTCCTGTTTCAGTCTCTCTTCTGTTTTGCTGATTATCAAAACACAATTTCTGATGTCTGTAACTGCAGTTTCAGAAACCATACATTTATATACCATCATATAGTCAAGATTCAAGTGTGTACTTGATTATATTCTACGACATTAATGGACTTTTCACTGGATTGTCCTTCTGTAGTTATCACAGATCAATATTGAACAAAAGCATCTCCTTTGTTTTCTTCAGTGTAATCAGCATCTGCTAAACTAGCCAGTAAACATTAAAAGGTTTCCCCTCGCCCACAACCCAACACAAAAATGAGACCTGTCACCTCTGCTCCTTCTCTATGATGGCCAGACTGTTCTGTAGGATTCTTTCTTTATCCTCCAAACTGCGCACCACCTGGTTTTGTGCCTTCACTTGTGACTGCAGGGTGAGACCTTGTTCGTCTAGAACCTCCTTCTCCTCTTTAAGCAGCTTTTGAATTTGATTGGACTTGATCCGCTGTCGGTAAAAGAGAAAAAGACAATGGGCTGGATCCATTATGGATAACAGCAGAACACAGGAGGACCCGCTGCAGGTCATGCAGTAAAATAAAAAGACAAGCTTGCACATGGAACCCATAAATCAAATTTCATGTACCTCTTTATCTTACCCTTCCACATTTCCCTATTTCTTATTCTCAATAGTCAATAATTTATGAGGAGTATTTTATGTCTATAAAAAAGCTCACAGTTAAATGAAAAAAAGAATAGTCAAATGTCAGGGAGTTTTTGAAGTTTGTCTGATGTGATGAATGTGTCAAAATTGATAAATTAGGAAAAAATAGTGCTTTTAGAATCTCATTAAAATTCTTGTTATGCCCAAAATTGTTACATCCACCTTTATAAAGTTGTGAAAGATGTCTAAACCAAAGACTTGAGGACAGTGAAACAAGTGTACCAGTGCAGCAGATGATAAATGTTTGACTGATAAGAGACTATTTACCTCGGACATAAGTTTGAAGTTGGCATCATCCTTTTCTCGTAGCTGCTGCAGCAGTCGCAAGTTCTGCTCCTGCATGTCTTCAAATGCCTGGCCCGTCACCTCAAGGTCATTCAGCAAGGCTTCCTCCCGCTGCCAGCCATAGTTGTCACACAACAAATCAGTCACAAAATTCAGAAAGTCAACATTAGTTGCAAAGGAGTCTGTCTCAACTCAAAAGGGAGCTGGTGAGAACTGAAAGTTTCTAAAGATAAAATAGTGATGATGCAAAATCCTTATCAACCATTTCCACTTAAATATAATGACATTGTGCAAGCTCTCAAACATGTGAAATTTATTGTGTTTCATTTAGTTAGCAGGCTTACAAAAACCTCCATTATTTAGACCTTCCCTATCACAAATCTCCTATAGATGTGACCCAACAAATTTTCACCATGTATTTCACCTACAAATGTCATCTATTTTATTGTTCCTTGTTTCCTCTTTGTGTCTCTATTACAACTTCCTTTTGCAGAAGTCAGGTGTTAAAATGCTGCCTGACTGCTGTTGGCAGACCATTTACCCTATATTACGACTTTCTGCAGAAATACACAAAAATTAAGTATTCTTTAAATTTTAAAAATCCAAATTTTGGCCTGATTTTGAAAATTGATAATTTTCAGACAACTCACTTTCTAGTGATATAGGTCTTATCTCAGTGTGAAATGTCAAAATCACTGGTTCATGCTACTCTTTATTTACCAGCACACATCAGTTGATTGCACTTTTGTAGAAAATTCTTGCACACATTTGTGCTCTATTGTGAGTTTTGCAGAAATCACATTTAAAAAATACATATAGTGCATTTTAAGAGAGCATCTTTGTCTACCACAGTACGCTTGATCAAAGACATGATCAACTAGTACTAGGAAACAGGATATCTCTAAGACAAGTAACTAGCAACATGGAAGAAGAAATACTTTAGTGACAGCTCACCTGCTTCTGTGCTGTCAGATTCTTTTGAAGCTCTGTTATTGACTCCTCCATTTTCTTGATTTTTTCAACGCCTCATCTTCAGCAAGTTTCCGCCTATCTCGTCGTTCAGCCTCCTGCATTTTCTTTAATTGTTGTTTAACTTCTTCCAGCTCAAGACGTGCCTTCTTTTCACATGTCATCAGCTGCAGACAAACAGAACAAACATCTAGAACAAAACAACATAGTTTATAATTTTCATCTTTGCACCAAAAGTGTTTAACCCGAAATCAAGCTGAACTGCTCTTCCACAAAACTACATAGCACAAAAGACAAAATTATAATGATGGCAAAAAGAATTTTTTGAGTTTTTGCTAAATGCAGTTAAGTTCTCACCTGAACCTTGTCTCGCTGTTCCTTTGGGGCACTTTTATACATGTCTAACAGTAGCTTCAGTTCCCTGGCCCCATCCTGAGATTTTCTGGAAAAGAAGAAAAATGAAATAATATTCCATGTACAGAATCCCCCTTTTCAGTCTAAGCCAGCAAATCGTGTCTCTTTTTCAATCCTGCTTCTCTCCTTCAGACCAAGAGGGGTGGAAAAAAAAGGGCACCCCCCCCAAATAAACAAACCCCCAAAGCCAAAACATCAGCAACATCATGTTTGATGAATAAAACTGTGAAGCTTTTCATGTACTTACAACAAGTTTGCTAGCCAGCATGAAAAACACAAAACCTTTGAAATATTCAGGGCCTGCTACTGAGTACAGATTTTTCCAACACCTTACAAAACACTGGATTGGGAGTGGGAGGGAAGCCTAAGCCAACGAATGCCTGAATACTCACTTGAGTTGTGCACGCAGCTCTTTGATCGCCTCTGATTCTCCGCCTGTGCTACGCGATTGTCCCCCTTTGCCTTCTCCATCATCTTCCTCCTCTTTTTTGATTGTTGGCACACCATCTGGGTCCTCTTTCTTCACTCCTTGTGGCGACAAGACTAGGCCAGAAGTAGATGGGTCGTGAGGCTCCTCCTTAATAGTGGTAAGGCTGTCCTTGGTGTCGGGACTGTTGCCATTGTCACCCGACACTCCTGTGCTACCCCCAGTCGAAGCACCGAGGGTGCCTGGCATGCCAGGTAGGACCGAGCCAGAGGCACCACACTCCTGACGTAGCTATTATCAGAAAGAAATTAACTTGAACATTCAAGGCACAAGTAGAAATAGCTAAAAAAAGATGAAGCTAAAAAAAACTCTATCCTATCTTTTTTGACAGGGTGCTAAATAACAGCAATTCGTGAACATGTCCCCATCCAAAACTACCTTCAGATGCTCATACACAGTCAGTCTTACTTTAGCCATTTCTGCTTGTGTCTCTCGTAGTCTTCGCTTGTATCTCTGCGACTCCACTCGTAATTGTTGGTTGTGGTTTTGAAGACTTTGAATAAGGTTCCTCATTTCACGGTTAATAGTAACTGGTGAAGACAAACAGTTAATGTCATCATAAATGCTTGACTCAGTAGGAAAGGGCTAACCCCAGACAATTTCATTTCCAAATATCATTTCAGAAAACAGAGATTGTGTCAATGTCAAGAAAACAAAATCCAACAAAATCTGCTTCTCTCCAGCAACAAATTAAAATCTCTCAATTATGGCACCGACTTACCATTCTGGTCATTGGCGGCCATGGCTTGTTCAAAATCAATGCGTAGCATTTCATATTCCTTGCGCATTTGGGCCAGATTGTCTTCAGCCTGAATCATCTCAGTACGCAAACGTTTCTGTCCTTCCAACTCATCAATCTGTTCACAAGATAAAAAAGATTGTTTCATTCCCCCAAATTTGTGATCGTTTCATTTCCCTAAATTTGTAACACCTAGGTCACCATGTGAGATGAGATGAAACTGGTGGTCCTTATTATTTTACAAAAAAAAAAAAACCTACCAAAAACAAACAAAAAACCCCAGCAACTGATAGGCCATATTTTCTAGATAACCAAATGAAGTATCATTTTGAACCTGTGGTGATACCAATTTTTAAACTGGAATTTAATGCTGAGTTACAGCAAAGCTGCTGGCCCTGTAAATATCTGCCATATGCAGAGAAAGGACTGACAAGATGTGAACCCAAACTACATGTTACACTGCAGTTTTAAAAAAATCTGAATTTAAAATGGAGTTAAGCACAGTTGTAAATTCAAGCACACTGAAAGGAAAATAAGAGTTCAAACCTCCATTTGTTCGATCTGTCGAAGGTGTGTGTTCTTGTTCAGCTGCAGTTGATTTCGGGCCTCCTCCAGTTGGTTGCGTATAAGCATGCTCTCATTGTACAGCACAGAGAATTGGGACTGTAGGCACTTGTACTCTGTTGTCTCCAGAATAACACTTTCAGGTAAATGTTGAAGCTGTGTACAGACGGTTGCCATTTTCTCAATGTGACATGAATGTGTACTCCAACAACCATATATGACAATATAATAGTAATATTTGAAGTTTAATTTACATTTTAATAAATTATTTCATTGCCTATTTTTGTTTGTACATAGTGTAATTTTTTTTTTTTTAAATTGTCTCATGACCCATGTTCATGACACAAGCTCTCCATTCCATACAGTTACCATCTTTCATTTGAATTAAGTATAAGGAAACAAAAAACTATATTTCTTAAAAATCACATCACTTCAATGTTTAAAAATACTCTTTAAAACGGTGAGTCACCAATGGTTGACTTTATTGTAGGTTGAGAGGTGTAAATCTTGGAACACATTGTACTTCATAACACCATTTCTATTCTTGCAAGACATGTGGCATCAAGACACGTTTGTGTAACAAAGTTTAGGAACATTTGTAGCAACTGTACCTTATGTATGGTTCCCAGTCACTTAATCCCCAGACACTTCATCCCCGACACTTCATCCCCGACACTTCATCCCCGAGACATTTAATCCCTAAGCACTTCATCCCCAGACACTTCATCCTAAACTAAATTCTTAACTATAAAAATTATGAAGTCAGCGAAAAATTTATTGAAATTTATTAATAATCATACTTAATTGAAATTCAAATAATTCAAATTCAAATCATGCTATTAACTTCAACGTCATTTGAACATCTACAACATTAGTTAAAATTCATATAAGCAAGTAAATGTAACTTCAACAATATGATATGAAAATTGTTCTTGAGTGTTCGCGAGGTAATTGCTGTTAATCAATATGAAAGGTAAGCTAATGATCGGAGTACAGAAGACGATCCATTGACTCATATCTCTCAACAATGTTGCTAATTCTCCTGGCTAACTCAGCGTATTTCTTCTTTGGACGTTTCTCTGTGCCGGCGCATGATTGTAGAACAGACGCCTTTGTAGCTGACAATCCTTACGTAGACCATCAAGGAATTCGAAGGAATCGACGATGTCTTCCTCACGTACATAGGCCAGTGCTGGGAGACATCTGACCATTCCACGTAACTCGTCGTCTTCGTCATAGTCACTTCTCATCCCAGTTCAGAGACTTGCGTAATACCGCTTGACTTAAGTGAAAGTAACAGCCCGTTACTTTAACATGACTGAAACTTCGCTCTAAAAGCGGTCATCGCAGCTTTCTCAAAGTCACTATAGTCTCTGGAGCTGCATTAGGCACTGTCTAACTGCACCCAACATCTATTATAGGTTTGCTCTTGATTTGTCCTGAAGAGGAAGTGTCGGGGATTAATGTCTCGGGGATGAAGTCGGGGATGAGTGTCGGGATGAAGTGTCTGGGATAGTGTCTGGGGATTAAATGTTCTCGGGGATGAAGTGTCGGGGTGAAGTGTCGGGGATGAAGTGTCTGGGGATTAAGTGACCGGACACCTTATGTATATGTTTTTTGAAAAGTTGTCCACAATAGCTGTAAATTCACAAAACCATAAGACTGTCCAAAAGTTCTCTCAAAGCATGAGCCTAAGCATGACAAGATGTCTATGTAATAAAGTGACCACCACATCCTGAGAGCACAATATTATAAGAACGCAGGGGGGAGGGGCAAGAGCATTTCAACAGCTGCAAATGTCACAATAATGCAGATTAAAGCCAAAAAGTTCTCTACATGTTCATCTCCTTAGAAATGGATGTATTACATACCACCTTGTTACAGATACAGCATAAAAAGGCCAGGAATGGGTCGTCTATGGGCAAAAATGCAACTTGTTTGTTACATAGACTTACGTCCATCTTCAGCTTCTCAATCTCCTTCAGTGCCTCCTGGTGTTCTGCTGTGAGTTTCTCAAGTTCCATGAGGCGGTTGGACGACAGCTCCTTGTGCTCCTCCAGATCGGACAGGATTTCATCTAGCTGCAATGCATGACAGTCCTCAAAACACACTTGTCAGTAACCCAGTAACATATCAATATTTCTTCAACAAGCTAATTCATGAACATGTTGACATATCTTCCATACTTTTTTCACCTTCAACAAGCCCTTAAATATACCAAATAAGATAAGACCACAGAGCTTTAGATGGGTTTGCTAAAAATACTAATGTCTTTTTTTCTTGAAATGTTAGCTTATTACTTTGTTAAACAAATCACTTTTTTCTCCTTCAGCTAAGGTAACTACTTACTCTGGCCCGTGACAGTCCTCCAACAGTCTTGCCCCCTTCTAAAGTGATTGTTGCACCAGTGTCTGTGTAATATTGCAGTTTGTTGTTGGTCTCTGTCAAAGTCCGCTCTAAACGGTCAATCTTTTGTTCAGCCTTTTCTGCTTCATATTCCATGTCCTCCACTTTGTTCTTCAGCTCTGCACTCTCCGTCTCTGCTACAGTCACCTTGTCCTGCAGCTCAGAGATCTACAGAAAGGAAAAGATCGACGGAGCAATGTGAGAGCAAGCTATAACCCTGTAAAAATCTTTTTTTTTCTTTTTTTAAGTTTATACTCTAATCTTCCATGATATAAAATGTCTACGTCATCTTATTTCATGCGCACTGCTTGTAACCACATGGGATATAAGTCAGGGCTTCCCATAGAAATGTGTGTAAAACACTTAAGACAGCGTCTAATCATGCAAAAAAAAAAAAAAAAAAAAAAAAGCCTCGGGGGGGGGGGGGGGGTGGGTGTGTCTAAAATGTAAATGATTTTGTGTAGGAGTCAGAGAGATCTCAATGCGAAAGACATTTTGTAATAAGCCAGACATGAAAGGTGATATCTTTACATTACTTGTTATCAAGCTTTAATGACTTTTTTATATGCATAAAACATTAGGGATAAAAGTAATGAAAATATTAATTCATGTATATTGGTTTTTTTTTTTGGTCATCCGGTTAGTAAGACCAACAAATATTTTTATTAGCAGAAGAGGAAGGAGGGGTTAAAACCCAAACGGTCTAAAAACCCCTACACTTTTAACTAAAGGCTTGGAAACCCCTTGCATATTATTGATGGGAAAGCCTGTATAAATGTGTTTCATCTATTAATGTCTGGACCCATTTCAATCAATTTGGATACAAAGATTTGGATATCCACATGCTTTGACACAATGAACCTGAAGACTCTGTTGTACAATGTGGATGATTGTTGTGCCAGTGTGTAATTAATATAAGGTGGCATGTCAATTTTGGTCATGATAGCGACAGCAAATTCAGCACAAATTTATATCTGAAACAAACTCTTCTTAATGGAGTGGAGTGCACAATACCACATTCTTTATCAATTCCCACCCTCCACTATTTTCATGACCTGGATACAAGCTTGCAGCATAAAACTAGAAGGTTGCTGCCCATACCATGAGAGTGTGTTCATGGTGGCGCCGATGCAGCTGAGTGACGAGGTTGTGCATCCGGCGATTTTCCTGCCGCAGGTCACTCATCTCCCCTTTCACAAGCTCTGCTAAATTCTCTTTGGTTTCCTCCCCATCACTTTCCTTCTCTTTCTTTTTTTCGCTGTCGTCCTCCTCTTTCTCCCTTTCTTCCTTTGTTTCTGCTTCTGTTTCTCCTTCCTGTTTTTTAGTTGTCTCTCCCTCTCCTTCACCATTGGTAGCAGATTCCCCATCAGCTGGTTTGACTGATGCATCCAGTAGTTCCTGAGCCTAAGAAAAAGTAAATTGTACTCACCACCATTTCTGGTTGTTTCTCTCTTTTTCACATGCCTATGACAAGGACATACCCAGCTAAAAACAAGTTTTTTCCAAGTTTCTCTCAATCTGCACGCCAACTCCATCATAGCTTACATATTATTGCTCACTTATACGGAAATAATCACTGCCAACTTTAATACATTATGCTAGTACTCTTAATTACAGATTAGGTGAATTTTCTAAGGCTACAAGTTTAGTAATAACCATACAAATTTTAGTATGTTCGAGCTATCATGTTATGTAAATCACTGAGAATAGTAAAAACAGCACATAAATATTCCTGGTTCTGAAATAAATTCTAAGCCCATAAAGCTATGCTTGAAACTGTATTTGAAACAGCAGAAATTGGGGGGGGGGGGGGAAAGAGAATGTTCATAAGAAGCCTTTTTTTTGGACACCAAACAATTTATTGCTCACTGTTTAAGTGTTTGCTACATCCCTTGTTTTCTTGTTATTCAGGCCTGAGCAGCTATTTTACAGCTGTCACTATGCCCTATGCAACACTTGTTCATCACACTACCCATGCCAAACATTTCATAGTTTTCAGCTTCTAGCTCAGACGCTCATCTTACCTCTCGTGTCGCCTTGTCAGTGACTGCTTGATGCATTTTCTCATTGCGCTGCAGAAGGCGATCAAATGCTTGTAGCAGCTTGCCAATAGCACGTTTAGAAAATTCCACCCGCTGTCCCAAACGCTGCTCAAGTTCCTGCTTGTCCCATGTTGACAGCATCGTTAAAAATGATGTTGTCTCGTTGCTTTCATCTTCATATAAGTAACACAAATTCTGTTTAGTATATATCATCCCACTGCCAAATCAGGTCTGACAAAAATTCATAAACACCTCATGGCAGTACTTCTGAACAAAAACTTCCTATGAATTATTCTCTTCTTCTTCTTTTTTTTCATTAAGGATGGTTGCACAGGCATTTGCAACAAGGGGAAAACTATCATGGACAACCAATATCAACTTACTCTTATTTTCATTTTCATCTGCTGTTTCGGCATCGAAACGCTGAAGCAAAACTCGAACGTCCTCATCCAGCTACAGAATACCAGATGCAGAAAATGTGAAAAATAAACTTCTTAGATTTAACAAGATAACAGCAAAACATTTATGATTACAATCACATTCATATTTTTGATGACCAATGCCAATCCCTTAAAAAATCTTATGCAGATATGTTAAAGGTGAGCACCATATGTGTACCCATAGCAAGCATGCATGTGTGTCTGGGTGACTGCAAGTGTGCACTACTATATATATATATGCATATACATTTGAAGTATTCATAACATTTAATGTATGTCTACTTAAAGATGCTTTCAGACCCATGAGAGAATCTGTAAATGTGAAAGAATCTGTGTGTGTGCATGCATGAGCTCTTATGTACATGAAAGTGCATGCAATAATTCCTACATACCTGATTCCAGTATCTGTTGACAATCATAAGAACAGCATCATCCGTACGCTGCCGGTTCTCTAGCTGTTCAATGCGTTTACGAAGTTCATTCTCAACCTTCTTCCGCTGTTCAATCCGTTCACTAAACTTCTTATTTTGGAACACCAAGACCTTCATATCAAGCTCCTCCTGCAAGGTCGTGTTTTTCGTTATAGTCTCACTGATTCTGTCTTAGCCAATAACAGCTTTACTGATTTTACACCACCTAATCACAGCAAAGATTGATACTCAGCAAAACTAGCTTTCTGCTTTTTTTTTGCTTTTTTTGGCAGACGTCATACAAAATTTCTTCAGTAGCAATGTTAAATGGCATAGTTACAGGTTATCAGAGGCCAACATTCTCACTGGGATCCAACAGATGTTACTCTGATTTGATCTTTATGATCTATCACGATGTTTCTTTCTACCATTGAAAGCATAAGATATGTTTTTTTAAGTTACTCTTTTTAGACACTTACCAAAGAATAGATAGAACCTAGTTTAAAATGTTCAAAATGTGTCATGGGCTTCTTTGCAGGAGGTTGACTAGAGGAAGCAGGAGATTCATCTGCTGGTCGCTTTGTTGCCATGGTGATGCAAGGACGTGTGCATGCAGTCAGGCACAAAAGCACACTATTCTTCTATCATAAAGATGTTCAGCTCCGCTAGGTTCTGTAAAACAAATACGTTTTAAGGAGGTTGAGGGGCTGATAAGAATAAATGGCAACTGGAGGCAGTTTTATACACAAGTGCCAGAAAACAGATGACACCATGGCAAACATGAACTAAGTGAAGGATGACGATGAGGAACTAAGCAGAGAGCAGAGCAGGAAGTGTGATTATGTTACTACTGCAGAAACTATTTTTACAAATCCTTTAAGACACGAAACATACGATATCACAGTTGTCAACAGTACAAACATATATGGCACTTCTTTGTTTCATCAAGCATGCTCTTTGATATTTTAATTATTTATATCCTTAGGTAAGTATTTTTCATAGGTAGCTATTTGCAGATTAGTTTGCAATTACAAAAGAAATGTTCGTCATTTGACTTGATATCAACTTAAAACGATATATTATCTCAAATATTATTATTCCTTGACACTATGGTCTATAATTTTGCAAATTATCTTTGTTTCTTGCATTGCATTTTTCAGTTAAGGTATGTCATAGGTTGAATCATGACCAGATACAAAACTACTGGGTCATAAAATAAAAAAGTAGAAAAAAAGAAAAGGATAATGGCCAAATTTTAGGAAGCAGTTTGCAGACCTCCCGCAATAATCCGCCATCTTTCATACTCTCTCGAAACTGTTTTCATCTTAACCTAGGACCATCCGGTAGCCACTAATACAAATTAAAAGTCAAATTATATAGTTCAATCATTTATTTGTGTAATTTGTTTATTTATTCATTCATATTTTACCTTAATATCTTTATTATTTATTACTTTTCATGTTTTAAAGTATTTCTTTGTGAGATTATAGTACTTCCGGGGGTATGTCAACAAGAAATTTTTGACCATGGCATGTGATGTCGATGAGCTAGACATAAATCCTTTTTTTCGAGCTTTACAGGTACTGTTTTAACTTGAATTAAACTTCGTTAGATAACAAATATTTTATGCTTTTGTTAAGTTTAAACTTCACGATAAAGAAGTAAGAGTCCTGTCATTTAAGTCTATTGTCATATTGAAAGTAGGATTTGCGATGCCTTGCATGGCGTAAACAATATTTAAATTTTAAAGGCCGTTTTAACCGTTCTAAACGTTAAATATATAGCCACAGGTTTTTCAAGATTTTCATTCCCTTGATTCACTTTTTTGTCTGTTTACTTTTAAAAGACATACTTCTTAAGCCTGTATGAAAAAGCGCAAGCAAAGTGCTACACTATCTGCATCCCCCAGGCATCAACAATACAGGATTCAGACATAAACCTTGATTTTGCAAGTAAGATATGTGTCACTACAGATTATATCTATATGTGTGTCTGAGGGGTGGAGAGAGACACTAAGCAATTAAGTGTGCTTGTTAAACTATAAAAAAAAGCCTAAACCTTTACACTCAAGAAAAAAGTAAGTCTCAATGCTCTCACCTGAAGCTTTTTGGGGTACATTAACTTGCCTTTGATGGCAAATGTAGGCTTATTATTATTATTACAAATGTTCAAGCAACAAGTATCATTAACTTTCAGTGTGATTCTTAAAAGAACGGTAATAGATCAAGTTTAATGTTTAAAATAATTTGTAATACAAAATTTAAAATCACTCTGTTATGTCAGTTGTGTGTTCTCTCAGTTCATAAGTCTGCTTATATTTGCAGAAACTCATATTCTACAGCCTTCACCATATTTTAAAGGGTGAGTTGATTGCTGTTATACATTTTCCCACTTTTTTTTTTTTTTCATCAAAGTGGAGCAGACTGTTTATCACTTCTTTAAGAGGTTAATTTTTTTTCAAAAGACAAAGCGAAACAAAAAAGAGCCATCCTCCAAAACAGTAAAGTTGTTAATAGTTGGAGTACTTGTGTTTATCGTTTGGATTAATGCATGATGACAGTATGAACATGTTGTGTTACTGTTAGCAGTCTCGGAAATAAACTTTTAAAAACTTTCTTGTTTAGTCACAGATTGAGATGCATCATATATTGAAGGCAAAATGAACCTATTGTCCTATAAACTCTTGATGCTAAGCTTGTTTTCTGGTTTGTAAATCTACCCGTTCTGAAATCTGTTGTCATATGCTTATGCATAACAAACAGGAGAAAAAGTGTGAAGTATTAAATTTCACTGTGTCTTATAGCCAGCTTCTGACAAGTCACTCTTCTCACAAAAGGTTGGTGATAGTGGATGACAGCGGACAATATCTCATCACTTCCAAAGGTATGTTGAGATCGAAAATCTGTCTGCATAAATAAGTACTCTGCTGCCTGAATTAATCACTTGATATCAAATCACAATAGTGTGATCAACTCTTGAACGTGGTCTTTGTTCTTTTTCTTTCGGCTGTGAGAAACTATTTGCTTATGATTCAAGTGGGTTTTTTTTTTTGCGTTTTGAAATACAGGTTTTAATACTCAACAGAGGTAAAGATTATCAGTGAGGAGCTGGCTTACAACAAAGTAAGTATCCTATAAAGATCGTATCTCTTTGAAGAAATTCAAGCGTTTACCTTTATATTTTGCCTTACAATGTACTATAATGAAAGCAACTAAACAAGAAATGTTGTAGAATAAATTTCCAAACAAATTAATCAGTTTTCTTTTAATAGAAAATTCTTGTTGTAAAATATAGTGACAATACCCCAGAAAAGAACTATGACCTATTTCTATACAAGCCTCAACACATAATTATATTTAAGCATGGCCAAAAGTTAATGCATTGAAGATCCAGAAAAAATACACTTTTTGATGTCAAAACAAAAGAAAGGAAGGCATAAAAGGTAAATGAATGTGGTCTGTATTTACTATCAAATTTTTTGCAAGTTCATGTTCTGCTATTGAACCCATGAAGGGCTGGGTAGAGATCAGTTGATATGGAGTTGTCAGGAACAGAATGCTGTTCTCTCCTGAGCAGCCCTTCCCAAGCCTCAAAACTAAAAATACTAGAAGTTTTTTCAATTGAATCTTAGAAAATTGTCTGGCTTTTCTGACATGATATCTTTCTTGCAAATTCTTTGTTGCTATTTCTAGGAGTATAAACAGCACAAGATTTTTATTCTAGAGCAGCCACTGGACCCAAAGTTTAAGGTAAGAAATAAAGTAAACAGATGGAATTTCTTGCATATTTTATTGTTGGTTTGGTGACCTGGTGACCACTCCCTTTGCATATAACCGAGATGCTTGTACCCATAGGTTACTCAGGATTTACGTGTTGAATTACTGATGTAAAGGAGAAAAATTCTATGGTAACAGAATCAAACAGCAATAAAATTCTATATATTATATTTTATATGTTAATATATGATCTTATGTTTTACGTGGTTTGTATATCCTAACAGAAGCAATGTAGCCAGGAAGGGAAAGATTATCATAAACTTCTCCCCTCACATGCCTCGCTGACAGAGTAAGTTAACATTGTCCCTTGATATGTGTGTATGATGGTCAGTTTTGAAAATCCACTTATAGCAGTATTGGATTAAAAGTACTACAGATTATGACAGTTAAAAGAGTACATGTGTCTGACTTCATGTTGTATGTATAGTGCAAGTCCATACTACAAGCTTTTATGCTTATTTTACAATGGTTAGCAGCTGTCGCCGATAGTGAGCATTGGCTGTCCTGAGTTAAGCTCTGGTCCAGCATGCTGTTGTTTCTCTGTTTACCGGGCTGGCTGCCTTGCCATGATATAGCCTTAGCTGCTTATGGTGTAAAATACCAATTTCTCCCTTTCTCCCTCATTTGACGTAGGCATATTTCCTTGCTTAGACCTGAGTGCGTTTTTGTATGTTTTGACACTGTCATTGAATTAAGCTATTTTCCAAGATAAAAATTTCTACCTTCTTTTCCAGATTTAAAGAATTCCTTCAATCTCTTCCACAATGCACAAAGGTATACTTAATCTGATAATTTATAATAAAACTAGCATAGAATATTTCGTTGATTCCATTTGACTGACAGTAGGTTTAAGAAACCCTTGTGTATAGTTTTTTAGCAGCTATTCTTCGAAGATACTTGTCCTGCCTATTTTTCTAAACTTCTTTTCCTTATATCCTACCCAATTGCTCTTTGACTGACCAGTGCATGCATTCTGCTCCTGTCACCCAAACAATAACAAAGCATCACCATTTTGTTGGCTTTGGTGTAGTAGAACTCCATTCCCTTTTATATCCGCTGCTTACCCACCATTGAGTCTTTTAATATAAACACATCTTTTCTGAAACATTTCTTTTAAACACAATCTGCTACTAACTTTCACTCTCACTCCCAATCCCTCCTTTTCTATCTCTTGATAACCTATCCTACTGATATCGCTTTGTTGTAGCTAAGGCTCATACATTTTATTCATTAAAAATGAAATCATTATGAATTAAGCTTAAGCTTGTCTTTAGCCACTATGTTTGCAGTTTGAATAAAATTTAGTTTACAACATTTACTTTTATTTACATGTAGCATTCAGACAGCTGAATTTTTTGTATCAGGTTTTGGAAAAGCTAGATCAAGGTATACAGCTGTTCAACAGTAACTATATGATATTAACTGACTACCTGAATGATGCTGTGACACGGTTAACAAATCTTTGTGAGGAAGGCATTAAGGTATGCAACTTTGAATTGATATTTTAAAAAAAGAGAACAACATATTTGAACCAAGGATAGTCCAATGTTATACTGATCGTACTATTCTCAAACTGTTGGTGAGAAATTATTTTTCTGCTATTAAGACCATTCCTACAGGAAAACATCTGTTATCTATTTTTAAAAATACAAATGTGTTGCCTGTTTGTATGCCTCACATCATCTGATTCACTTCAAAATATAATTGAATGCTGAGGTTATGGTTGTTTGTTAATGATGTTTCAAAAACATCTTCAGCAATTCAACATTTTTGAAGTTCTCTTTATTATCTATCTTACAGGACTGTCTGCATAAATTAGATCATAAACTTACATCTGACATAAAATTCAAGGATATATTGACAGCAGCAGTAGAAAGGTATGGAAAGTACTTTTAAAGCAGCTCATGTGCACATATTGCTTTTGAGGCAGTACTCTTCTTTTCTGTTTAAAACCAGATCAGCACATTTCTTATTTTAAATCTCTGTCAGCCTTTGCAGCATTCTTTTGTGAATCTTACCTGTCTAGTAATGGTTACAGCTAAAGAAAGTCATTTGTCCCTAACTGTTGTCTTACAAATCCCTATCCCTAAACATGCATGTTCCACTTGTTTCCCAGCTGTCAGATTTAATTATGTATATGTGTTTTCTTCAGAGCCAGTTTTTAGGCACTATTTAGGATTCTAAATGTAACACATTTAGGATTAGAGTACAGCACAGCTGTCTGGTGCATGGTGTCAGTCAAAACCTGTAAGAATAATTTCTGACACAGCTATGTGATGGGAGGTGTCCATCAAAAGGTTTTTCGAGTTCTTTGCCAGCACCATTTAGAAGAAGATAAGCATCTGTCAGCCAAGATCTGCCAGCAGGTGTGTGATGTTACACCTCAGGATCTGAAAGTGTCTCCTGATTTTATCTGCCCATTACCAAATGCTGTGAGTATTTTTGAAGTGGGACTAGCAGTGAATATGTATGAATCAGCATACACTAAACTGCTTCACAAGAACACACATTTGAATTTTTAAAACTTAAGACATAAACCCTTATGGAATGATTGATCAAAACAGTAAAACATTGCAAAACACCCATGTGCGTGTACATGTGTGTCCTTAATTTGCATTAGTCTCTTAGTTTGGTGGTTCTCCATGTTTTGTATCTTAGCCTATTTATCATTGTGTAATCTTTATATCGGATGAATCCGGTCTGAAGGTGAGAGCCATGCTGGAACTTGAGAACCTCACCACTCCTCTCGAGAAACTGACTTGTCTCAAGTCAGTGATAGTGAGTTTTGTTTCTCTCCTCTTACATAAGCAGAAATATTATTTCAAACACAGATCAAGACTTAGAGAAAACAAGCCATTTTATTAACCCTTAAGATAATCTGTTGAAATGCAGACCAACAAAAGAAAAAGAAAAGAAATCAGTTGAAAAGTCATTTGCAAATAATTGTGAAAAAATTTAACTTAATAAAGGAAAGTTAGTGGGGATCTTTAACTATGCCCAAGGGCAGGGCTTGGTGATTTTAGCAGTAACAGTGAACATAATGATAAACAGCATATAATAAAAAACCTTCTGTCATCACAAACTCTCACTAAATTACAATAACAATAGGTTTCAGGAAATCCAAAGAAAATCAGGCCATTATTCTTTATAAACAAATACAAAATCTTTTGATAATTTTCCAGTAGTAGCTTCCAGTCATCCAAATTTATATTGTTTCTGGAAAGACCACAGTTTATCAAATTCTGGACACATGCAAGACTTTACAGGTAGTGCATGAGAGTATTGTTTGCAATATATTCTTCCAGGACAATATCACTGCTGGCATCACTAACCATGTTGCCCAGAAAAAAACACTTCATCTGGCTATTTCAACAGGTAAGAGTCATACCTCTGAGCTGATACTTTGTTGCACATTTCAGTCTGCATCCTGTATTCAGCTTTATCTTACTAACATGCAAGAACTCCTTTGCATACATTTTGAATTTAAAACTTTATTTGCTGGAGAGTCTTGAACTAATAATTTAACCTAACTTCACAGGTGGGATTTATTTGGAGATTATATGTGCATGCTTGTGATTGTACTCCCTTGAAAACTAACAGAGTGCTGTAACTCTAATATATAATATATATTGTCACTTCTGCCAATGTACACAGCATCTCATGCTAACACTGATGATGGGGGTTTTCAGAGGGAACTGTTGTCTGATGAATGTATGATTTCATACTTAAACGAGAGAGCGAAAAATGCTTCAGTGGTGGGTAGGGGTGCACGAGGTAAGTTTTCAGGAAGATGAATGTTTCTTTTGCAGAAGAACCTTGCTTGACATCTGATGATCTGATTCCCCTGCTGGTGAGTGAATCAAAGCTGTTTAGTTCACAGCCATTATCAAATGTCACAAGACAAAATAATTCTTACTCAGGTGGTGTTTAAGTTTTGCCTGTAGGACAACCGCCAAATGAGAATCAGTAAGCCTGCAGATGCCAGTCCTGTTGGAAGAGCTGTATGTGGAATGAAGGGAGGGTGTTAGAGTGTTAGAAACATCCCAATGCACTTAACACAAATTACACATTGTAATACAATTATATGCATGCCACTCGCAGTTGAGAGAAATAACAATAATAAAATACTCTGAATGATAAGAACACATACACAGATGCACACAACATACCATGCAGACATTATGTCTATAGAATGAGGAATTGTATGATGAAACATATGAAGGCAGTAGTTACTCCCAGCTTGCTCAGTCCAATTGAAAAACTGTAAGCAAGGCTGGAAATCCTCCTACCCATACCATAGTTTTGGTCATATGACGGACCAAATAGGCATGAGTCATTTTTGTTTTGCCTGCTCATAGAGTAGTTTGCAAAATGTTTCTTGGAAAACCATAATATCCAAAGAGCAGATCTGCCAAAATAATATTTACAAAATATGTTCAAATTGTTATCATCCAGAATGAGTCACTAATCTACGAATGATTCATACATTTTTTTTTATCGGTGCTCTGTGAATTGTTGAACACTGCTAGATGCTTCTGCAGAAAAGAATATCACAGAAGATAGATTGCTAGTGTGTTTTAGCATTTTTTTTTTCACAAGAGCACCCAATCAACAATAGTCACAAGTGGTAAATGGAGTGCTGTAGCATCTGTTCATATATGTCACATAGATTTGTCCTTTTGGCAATGGACAATGAAAAAATAGTTTTAGTTATGTGGTTATGTGCTATGTTTTAATGCAGTTTGTTGGCAAGTTTTCACATTTCTGAGCTGTCGAATATGTCATTGCAAATTTGTTTTATTTTATCTGAGTTTCCTTCAGCATTGTCTTCAGCACCTACCATGGTCTGATGAGAAGTATGCACAGTAAAGATTGCTGTAGGTCATGTGAGGGAGCAGTTTTTATGAGCTACAGATTTTACAATTTTCTAAAGATGGATGAAGATGTATTTTCCTGTCTCAACCAAGACAACATATCTGGAAATGGTGGGGAGGTTTTTAAACGTGCAGGGCATGTAGCATCTTTATGTTTTTATTTTGAGTGGATATAGGGGTGGGTTTCATAACTGATTATTACTTTTTTAAGTATCAGAGGAGGTTCTGACTGCTTTATTTTTGAAACTTTGTGAGTGTTTTTGCTTTTCAGGTGAGTGTAATTGCACAAGCAAGCATGGAATCACCATCCTCTTGTCAACACCTTCACAGTAACATCAGTTACATGGAGAACTTCACGCTGGCTTCCACTACCAAGGACCGTGATGAACTCAGGTATGTTACCGATACTCTATGTGTGTGTGCGCGTGCGTGTAGATATTCATGAGATATTCATGCTCTTTCGTTCAACAAATATAGAAATGAGATTTTGTCTCAGGCAACCCACTGTCACACACACTTTCTTATTTATATATAATATATATTGGGTACATTAACAACAAATAATTACTGGCTGCTACTCCTTATTTCATCTTCTCAAAACAACAACCAATATGGGAAACGAACAACAGGACCATTCTTTACCTCTTACTAACTCCTGACACTTTAGCAAAGCATCACAAAAGAATTCAATAAACACTAAATATATACAAGTGTCACAGCTGAATTATGCTTTGTCAGTGCTTGAATGCTAAATATGCTAAAATTGTCTCAACATTAAACTTCAAGATTACACCATAAAACCATTAAACATTGAGCATTCACAAGCATAAAGGTTCATGTTCAGTGCATCAGTGCATGAATATCCATGAAACTATTTTACGAGTGCAGTTAGAGTCTTTGTTTCTTAGAGCAGTTTTGACCTCACCTCACCTGGAAACTCACAGGCGCATTCATTTGTTGATGTGTCAGTCATCTGATGATGTGCTCTTGTGGTCTAACATACATCACTGTCAGCAGTCGTATGTTTTTCCCTACTCTTGCCTCAGTAAAGAGCTTCAGCAGGTTGCTGAGTTCTGTGAAGACTGTTGGATAGACAGGACACAGTCCTATGCCATTCGTGTCTGAAAATGTTCAAAGCAGAAGTGAGCATATGGAGACTAATTGACTTTGAAAAGTTTCAGAAATAATCAGTATAAACATAATTTTTCCGTAAAATGCCCTCACCTTTGTCTTGGCAAAACCAGGGATTTTGTCTTGGCATAACCAGGGATTGGGAGATAATTTGTTGCCTGCATGCATTTGGAGAGCTGACGCTCTAAATATGCCCCTGTTAGCTGTCACAAGAGTGAACTTTTCAGCCCAGAGCACACATAGTGCACAAGCTCCTTGGAAAACACTAGTCAAACCAACATGGGTTGTTCTCACAGTGAGGAGCAAATGAGCAAACAGTATAGGATCAGACTAGTGTAATATAGTAATGCCATAACAGTGTGCTTCACTTTTATTGATTGTATATAACACTTCATCCTCACCTGCTTATTTTACAGTTATTGCCTGGTAACATTCAGAGCAGCAGTGCAGTTCATTGCTTCGTCTGACTTTTCTGAGAATTCTCGCAAGAAGCAGGTAAGAAGCAGGTGATTTAGTAGACTGGTGCTGTATTTTTGTAACAGGTGGGCAGTGTGCACACATATAAGTGTGTTATTTTAATGTATGTATTTCACATTCTATTTTTGTTTATTACTGCAATAAAAGTATTTTAGCAATGATACATTTCTTTGAGAAGTGTTGCTGTTTATTTATGCAAAAATAAATGGTTGCAGAATGGAGTAAAAAAACTGACAATGGCCAAGCAAAGCATGTCAGTGTCAGATGGAGATGCTAGCAGTAAGAATGGCATTTCTAGCCCAGGCCACGTCTTATCTAGCAAAAGAGACTCTCCTGTTACCATCTCTCATTCAACTACACCACCACCTACAATACCAAGCGGTAGACAAGATCGTCAGAGATCTCGTGTATCTAAAGTTTTGCAGGAATCATCAGCAATTTCATCACCAGAACAAGAGGGATCAGAGATGAAGAGTATATTTGGAGGTGAACTTTTTTCTTTTAAATTTAAAATAATTAGCTTACTTTTACATTTTACAGTTGTTTTCCTCTGTTGAGAAAACACCATTATTACTTTGTTAAAATGTGTGTATATATATATAGAATAAGGGAAATGACGATCACGAAGGGTTAATGCAGTTAATGTTGATTTCTCACAGGAAAACACAGTGTACCAATCCTTGTTAATGAGGGCAGACCACAGACACAGACACCAGTGCAGTTAGGGTGAGTGGATTTTGTTATACTTTCTTGGAAACTGTGTAATGTTGTTGCTTCATTCAGTCATAAATTCTGTTGTTTTTTTTTTCTCCCCAGGGACTTCTTATCAGCCCTTCAGGATGATCTGTGTGACCAGACATTTGGCAAACAAGCATAAATGAAACAGTTGCTGCTTTTCATAGATTATTGTAGCCCTATTTTCTCAAACTACCCCCTGAAATTTAGGGTTTAAGAGGGTGAGGAACAAAAATGACAAAAGGTTGAATTGTACAGTGTTATTTAATACTTTTGTTGTAACTCTTTCCTTTTTTTGAGGTGTGACAAGAAAAGGGTAGAATAGATCACCGGTGTTTTCTCACCAATTCCTTTTTTTTAAAAAAAACCAACAAAATTATATGTTCGCTTGCATTTGTATGAGAGAGCAATACGTTTTTATTAGATAACCATTTGACAGGAATTTTTGTATGTCAGAAGAACACAAATTAAAAAGTAAAAGAAGGATTACTTTTGCTATTTCCTTTAAGTTTCTTTATTCTAAAATTCTCAAGTTTCACTATCTGCATAGAATAAATGTGTGTGGGAGAGAGAATGGGTGAAGGGAAGGAGGGATAAAAAGCCTGTAATTGTGATTAGCTAAATGTATAAATGACAGAAATGTATGATGGTCCTCACAGTACACTAAGCTCAGAATTCCTACATGTTAATCTATATTGTATCACTTGTTTTGTTGGAGAGAAAAGTTGTGTGGCTCTTCTTACATGTTTTTGTGCAAATGTGTGCGTGCTTAAGTGCATTTCAGTAGTTGATAATTTAAAGCCATTGCAGTAGGTGCCAGTAACTGGTAGAAGTTGGTAAATGATACTGTTTTGTTGTAAATGGCTTACTTATTGAAACATTGTAATTTTGATTTAGTTTGAAAGTGGGCTTATTTTACCAAGAATGAGAAGAAGCAAAATGAAAAACTTTTTTTCATTTTATACTACATAATTTGTTAAGAAATGATGTATTTAATGTTGAAGACAATCAAGAGATATTTGATGAAATACTTCCTGTCGACACCAGTTGCCGCCCACTCGTGGTGCTCATCGTGGAGTTCTTTTTCCAGTCCCACCTTATATTTTGGGTGTTCTTATTTATTTATTGCAGTTGGAAGTTTAAACTAGTAAATCTTTAAAATAAGAGCACTTATCGAAACACAAGATGTAATTTTGACTGTCATACAGCAAAAGCCTTGACACATAGATACATGCACCACCTTCACCTACTGGTGGAACTGTCATGAAAGATGTCTTTGTGGCTGCTGGATGTAAAATTTTATAGTGTGTGTCCAAGGTGTGTTTAAATCTGGAAATCTCTTGTATGAATGTGTGATCTAATAGTTCATGTTAAGAAATTTTTTTTAGAAATGGAATGTATAGTAATTTATTATAAATAACAAACTTATTGAGCATGTGGTGAAAGGAACAAAAAGTTTTGGCACAATAGTACAGCTAAATATTCAGCTGGTTCAAACTTTTTTCTGATGAGACTGTGAGCCAAGGTTGATGACTTTTTTGAGAAATTGTATAAGTTTACACAATATTTTTTGTGCTAGTGTTTATTTGCACAAAGAAACAAACCTTTTTTAAAATTTTATTTTATTCTTCATTAGAAGCTGCTTGTGATGTTTCAAATCACAAAATAATCTACATATATGTTGAACTTGATTTAGAGAAATGTAAGATGTCCTATTAAATGACAGAAAGTAAAGGATTTAGATGCCCACTACGCCAGTGGTTGAGAATGCAGTATGAGCCACATACTTGCTGAATGTATCAGTATGGACAGATTGCCTGTTAGTGACTAAATCCAAAGAGATCAAGGGCAATTTATATCTGCATCAAAAAAATATTCAAGATCACTGGAGTATGGTTTGGACAGAAATTTGTAGATGTTTTCTGTTATTGAAGACTGGTTGTTTAACCATAAATTCCTTTTCAGGTGAAGGTAAAAAGTCTTGGAGTCAAATGTTTCTCATCTGCGCCCTGTAGTGGAACTTTTGCTGGACCATGCATTACATGAATTCTTTACAAAATTTAATATTTTCCATGTATGCAATGTATGCTTCATAGGAGTGTCATCAGGATTATGAAATAAAATTTGCAGACAGTAAGCTTCCAAGAGGTATATTTTCTGGCAAAATTCTGACAGTTTTAGCAGTCGGTTTTTGGGCAGAGGGAGGGGCCTTAGGTCTACAGAGCTTCAACAGAGAGCATATCGTTTGGTTTCTTCACTCTGCTTAATATTTTAGTCAGAAGCAGGTGACATCACCCATGTATCACACATCTATGCCAGTAGTGTGTGCAAGGTTCACTTTAAGACATGATTTTTATTGAAGTTTAGCAAGATATTTTGTATTAGCCTCGGAGCTCAAAGATTTTTGGCAGTTGTTACTGTGTAAGCTGTCAAGGTAAAATGGCTGCCTATATATAAACGTAAATTTGATAACTGTTAATCAAAAACTTAACCTGTCTACTAATAAATTATGGCCATGAAACTGTGGTGTTTTTCTGATTTACCCTATTTTTGCTCACCAGCAAGTACAGTGTGTGATATAATATTTGCATATATTCAGGTTGCAGTCTCTCGAAAAAGAACATTTTAGCTCAAGAAAGCAAACTAGCCATAAAAATAAAATCTGGATTTATAATTACAGCAACATAGTATGAAAGAGAAAAAAAATCCAGATTCTGTATGCACTACAATTTTCTTCTGGTATTTCACACAGCTCAAGAGGCTGACTATCAATTTAAGTACCTTCTTTGTTTTTTAATGATCAGATTTAATTCAATACAAGATGCTAATTGCCAAAGTGCCTACCTCTTGACAACTTCAAATATCTTAACATGCACAAAGAAAAAGAGGCATTATGTCACAGTGTTGCATGTGTAATTTTAAATGCATGTGTGGAAATTACCCTCACAGTTAACGATTAACTGGAAACTTTCTAATGTGTGTTGGAGGAATTGTGAGCAGGTAACTAAGCAGATTTACTGCTTTCTCGTTTGTGCAACTTGAGGAGGTGCAGTCTTTTCCACAGATGGTAGCTGTGTGGTGAACATACATTTCAAGATTACAGTGGCAATGCCCAGACTAAACAAAATTAGGGACAGCAGTAACGGCTTCCACACCAAATTCTGGCTCTAAAAGTCTATTGTGCCGTGCTACGAGATGCGGACCTTGCTCATAGAATCAGACTGATGGATCCAAGTAATCAAAATAAAGTGTTTCAGAAGACTCCTACAGGGAGCAAAAGATGAAAGACTTTGTACGCAACTTATAGTAGGTCCCCAGAAGTCTGCTTGCTACCATCAAGCAACAGAAGCTGAAGAGGTTCAGTCATATCCAACATGACACCTTGCCGAGAACGGTTCTTCATGGTTACGTTGAAGGCGGTTGACCCCATGGAAAATATAAGAAAAGCTGGGTGTCTAAGCTGTTCACTGGGGGGCCTTCTCGCGCAGTTCCTGCTGGCGTGAATTCACTTCTGCTGCCCTCCATCATGACTCACATATGACTGGCACCTCCGATATCAGTTACGTAATGAAATGAACTCAGTAGATTTAATAAATCCTAGGACACAAACGTGTTCTGGGTGGCAAGGAAAAAAAAAGACTAAAGTTTTGTTGCTATTTAGCTGGAGAGGGTATTGATTACTTATCAGTATGCCGGTGTTGGCAATGAACGGACTGCCCTTCAGCTTTTCAATAGCATTAATCTATGTCAGGTAATAATAAACGTGCGATTTATGTGTTTAATATCAAAACGCTCACGAAGGAGCATGCTCTCGTGGACAGAATACAAAGGAAAAAGAAACAACTACATGTATGTAGACAAGTAATAAAAGACAAACACAGAAGACGCAAGGAATAAGAATGGAATGTACCGCATATTGCAAGTAAAAGTGAGGTTGAATCGCTAAATCGCAACACTGCAGTCACTGTCACAATCTCCTAGCAGGTTCTACCTACAAATCCAATAATTTTCATGTCTATAATGCATGCCGCGACTGAGCCAAAGAAAAACCCAAACCGATGATAACCATGAACAATGTCTTAGAAGTAAAGACCCAAACCTATTAATATTCATTTATTAAAATAAAAGATAAATCATCTTTAGTAGCATAAAATATATAATCCCATTCAGTTTTTCCAACCAGTAAATAATTTTTATTTGTTTTAAGGGAAGTAGAAAGGAGGATAACTCCTAATAATTTTTAGCCGGACCATTTGAACATACGTATTTATTTGTTGGTAAATTCACAAAGGCGTTGATATAAATAAAATGCCAGTGTTTGTACTTAACACGAACCTGCCAGCAGGAAAAATTCCAAAATCTTTTTTGGCAGATACGTCAAGTCTTGTTGCAAAGGAATTAGGAAAACCTGAAGAGGTAGGAAAAACCTTAGACTGTTTCAGTCCATTGTCCTTGACATGCATTTAATTTATATGTATGAAATGGCATGACAGATCAGATGAAGAGTTGATTTTATGCATTTTAATATTTATCTTAAGAACTTAGGTATTAGACTATAATAAGACATGAACATTTAAAGAAAAGAAAAACAACAAACGAATTTAGGTGATAAACTGCCTCAATCAGAAAAATGTCATTCCTTCTATCGCCAGTGATAATAGTGTTCTGTTCTTTACACAATTTTTAGATATGAAGGATTCTGAAATTTTGTTTGTTCATTTTCTGCTGCGGAAACGTTGACAAGTATGTAAGCTTAGGTTGAGCACAAGTGTCGTAAACCACAAACCTGTACACGTCCGTGTGTAAAGGAAGCCACTGCCAAATAAATAAGACAAAAATTAAAATGATCACGATCTATAGAAAAAATCAAAACCTTTGATCATGAACTGTATTTTATATTATAAAAGGAAAAAAAAAAATGCTTTAAACGTGGAAAGAAAGAATTAATATGTCAGCTCCGGTTTCTCTTTTTGATGCACGGGTGGTTACAATGGGGGAAGGGGATGAAGGGGGAGTTGGTGTTTTACACCAAGCCAGCAACTAAAACTATACAACAGCAAGGCAGCCAGCCCCGTAAATGGATGCCTCATGCAGAGGAAGAATAGCGTGGCAGAGATGAGAGCTGAACCCAGGACAGCCAACCCTCACTGTATTGGTGACAGGCGCTAACCGTTGGGCGACCAGACCGCCCCATCTGAACGGGGTGGCGCCTGGTTCGATAACTTTGATTGCATCAAACTTCCCCCAGTGGATTCAGCTGGGTGGAATGGCTACCTAACTTTTTAGACAGTTGGGGATATTAAAGCAGCCGGTTAAAGGAGAGGGGCACTGCTCATACATAAAGCTAGCCCCGAGAAAAGTGAGGTATTAAACACTGTGTAATAACATAGAATTCTCATCGCGTCAAGTGCGCAGTGCACAGGAGATAAATAATTATTTAAAAAAACATTACTTCATAAAGCTTTATAAAATTCATGATTAGATTATTGAGTTAAAACCACTGAGTTACAGAAAAATAAGTATTTTACAGTTTACAAATATGCCATATTTTAAAGATCTAATGATTTTTAGTTTTAGCTGTTGCACTACCTGGTACCAGTATACTATAAAATCATCATAATGAGCAATACTATGTCACATCTTTAGTGTGAACTGTGAAGGGATGTCAAACACTTCTAAAGTGGAAAGTATGTAAAAGCATAAACCTTTGTTGACCTTGACATAGCAATGAACACAATTAACTTGACTTTCATGCTGTCATATTTCTTGGATTTAACAAGTATGTAAATGTTTTTATTGTTGCAGTATGTATCTGTGCGTGTCAGCCCAGGCCAGATGATGATTTTTGGTGGGACCGATGATCCATGTGGCATGGTAGAGCTGGAAAGTCTGGGGTCAGTCGGAGGTGCAAAAAACAAGCGTCTGATTGCAGCCATTGGGCATCACATACAGGAGGCTCTTGGCATCCCTCAGGACAGGTCTGAATTCTCCCCTCTTACTCTCCACCCACACCCCCCATCATGCTTTACAAAATTTTGAATTTTACTTTTTAACGTTGACATTTTAAAGTTTATGCAGCATGATAAAAGTGCAAGAAGTGAGCTTTACTGGCTAGGCCCACTTCTTTGCTAGACATTTTGGGGACAAAAGCAATAATTGCCTTAATTTTCCGTCAGAATATATTTGAATGGATGCAATAAGTGCATCTGTACATGCTGTCTTTATGTGCGTGTCTGCATGTGTGTGCACATTCATGCATACTTGTCCAGACATATACATGTGTATATACATGTTAAAGTGTGGACAGGAACGAATTAAGTAATTCTGTCATTGAAAGATAAAACATCTTGTGAAAAAGAAAATGCCACAAACAGGACAAGATGGCCATGATAAGCAAACATTTTAATTATTGTTTTGTGTAATCGCAACATTTCCATCACAGATTAAAATATAACAGTACTTTACACTTACAGTATTCAAGGAAAGAAGGATTCATAGGGGACTTCCCACAGTCACAATAAATACGCTTCTCTGTTACTACAAAAAAGTTTCTTTTTCTTCATCATTGTCATTATAGCCTACACAAACATGCATACTCTACACTCAAAAACACATGCAGAAGAGGCAAAAATATTGCAATTTTATAAACAGTTAAAAAGTATTTTTGTACAATAAATTGTAATAATAAATTACAAATCATACAAATCCATTGTCACCTGGTGACAAATATTTTTCTGAATGTGCAGATAGTTTGTAAATAAAGACATTTTCAGTAGCAATTTGGGTTTTTATGTAAAGAGAACCCAAACTATTCGGCACATAATGTTTTTCATTTTGGCAAGAAATGATAATCATTTATGACATAAATGTCTGCGTATGACCAATTTTAGATGGGTATGGCATTTATAAAACAAACTTCTTATAGTAAGCATTTAATTGCTTGACAGCATGCTGTTGATAATTATTGATATAAAGCTACACTGTTTCAGGTTTTACATCAAGATCACAGATGTACCTCGTGAGAATCTTGGATTCAATGGAAAGACTTTTTGAATTCATTCCAGAAATCCTGAATCTTTGTAATGTCTTTCTGCTATTAAGACAGAGTAGTCACAGCAGTTTGAGCTGAGACAAATTTTACTGTTACATAAATTGTTATATATATTAGTTGTAAGTTGAACCAAGTCATTGATTAAGTTTCTGATTTGCTGTAATTCCTTAAATCCTACTCAAAACTGTAATTGGCTTAGAGTACTTTGGGTCTTTTTTATTTAATTTTTAAGATGCTTAGGTGTTGATTTAGAATATAGATGTGTAGATGTTACTTACCAAACATTCACAAGACCTTTTGTTAAAAAAGCATCTGATCATTTTTTGAAAAAAAGTTAGTTTTAACTACAAAATCATGTTTATATGATTAGAGGAATTAGAAAGCATTTGGTTTGAATGTCATCTAATAGTACAAAGATTTTCAGTCGTCTTATGTCTGACCTCTCATAACTGCCTCATGACAAGAGTTCTCTTAATGATAGTAAAAATGTTCAAAAACTAGATGCTTTTAAAACTCACAGTGAGACATTAGTGTATCAATGTCTGACAGAAAATAAAATGTACTAAATTGTGCTATTAAAATTATTACCATCATGATCTTGCAAATGATTGACTTTGTATGTGAGACCATTTGTCACTAGTCTTATTTGACACATGAGCACAATTGTTGTGACTAATTTTAATTTATTTACTGTTCCATTGGAAAGGAATAAGAGCGCTAAATTTTATTAAGAAGAAAGATGGCACATGCCAGGATTTTATATATATATAGAAAATTATTAATTTTTGTGTGTACACGAAGCATAGAAGTATTTTGATAAATTTAATGTTATGAGAGAAGAAAAGCAATAATAGAGATAGGTGACTAAAATTCACTGTTTTTTTAAGGCACAACCTTTCAGATTCATAATGATTCAGGTTTGTATGTTAGTTCATGTTTTTGATGCTTTTTCATTGACTGTCAGTTCGTTTGTAGTCTTTGATGTGCAGTTCATGGGAAATGTGTTTTACAAATTCAATTATTATAATTAAATATTTGCATGTTAGAAACTTTTCGTGCAAGAGTTTTGGTTTCAATGTGTTCATCTATCACTACTTCTCAAAAGGTATAGACTGGAGAAAGGAATATGCATACAGCTCGCAGATGTAAACATGGCATTATATTCTAGACATGGGTCAAGTCAAAAATGTCAAATAAATTTTGCATTTATTGCAAAAAGTTTTACATGAACCTTCATTAGCAAAGAAGGAACAAGAAAAAATAAGGTGCAGATTGTAATTGACACACTGTTGTTTATGCTGATGTTAGTGGCTAGTCTAATGTCAGTTAATTCATGATCTGTACTCAGGTAGTCTCCCTGTAGAGATTCTTGGGGCCTTTATAGTAACAACAGTTACCATGGTGATCCTGACGTGATGTAGGTTAACAGCATCACCATTAGCACTAAATAGGCATCTCCTTTTCTCCAAACAGCTGCACCTGAAAGGATGGGAAAAACTGAATAATTTCTTGTGTTCTCCTTTTTTTCTTGCTGTCTTGACACCACCCAAATTCTCTCTCTCCTTTTTTCTCAGCTTTGTGTACAAGTTCCAAGGCCATTATAGTCACTGAAGAAAACATGGATGAGGCAAAGCATCACACTATTGTCAGAATCTGATTTTTAGTTTCCACCATGCACTACCCACAATAACAAGGGCAGAAAACAATAGTAATCCATTATGAAAGTTTTATGTAATAACTGCACTATGGAGGGAATTGCGAAGCATTAGCTTTCCAGCTTGTAAGAGTTTGAATGGGAGGAGGAAGAAGAAATACCTTTGCAGCTTAAGCTTGAAAAGCTTTTGTGCCCATTGCTGTGCTTTCCAGCTTTTGTATAATTCACGGATTTGATGAGCTCATGTCGGCTGCTGCCCTGTAGATCAATAACAAACACCACTCTCGGTTCCTTCCTTGCTTCTGCAGGTGCTCAGGTAGGCTGGTGTAACAGTCACTGCGCTGACTACTGCTCATGCAGGCCGGCACATTTGAGAGGCACTCCTCGAACTGCAGCAAGTGACTATAACACAAAGTACCCCTCAGTGCTGTCATAACAATGTTGTAGAATCAGTTTTACACAACTTTGTTTCAGTCTCTCATCTGCTCACCCATGCCAGTGCTGAACATATGCTGCTCAAATTGGACCTACAGGATGTGTGTGGTGGAATGTTGCCTGCAACCTTAATACATGTGCACATTCAAAAGAAAATATTATCTACTTTAACTTTATATACGTCTTTAAATATATGCATTGAATCAGATATATCATTGGTTCCTTGTATGAACAAGTCAATAAACTGTATAAAATGATGTAGAGTACAGTATAACAAAAGTTCAGTTTATTTAGAAAGCAACACTTACAACAAAACTATCTCCCAAACTTGCAATGTGTGACATTACAATGGGCAACTCAGATTATGCATAAAGACAGCAGCCTAAAATGTAAACACGACATGGAGAAGGGTTTAAAAAATACACTCACATGCATGATGAAATATTCATTGTGGCGGAATGATAACTTGTGTTTGGCTGGTTTGTGGTCAGCTTTGCAGGCAGACATGTTTGTAACAGAGATTTCTGTAGCAGCAAGAGATCTGTAACATATGTATAATGCTGTAACAGCCATGGAACAATTACATAAGTGTAACAGATCTGTAACATGTAATGCTATAACAAAGAGAACAATTATGTGAGACATGTAACTAAGAGATCTCTAACATATAATGATGTAACAGCTGTAGAGTACTGTAAATTTCGGTCCATTAAGTGCACCTGTTGATAAACCGCACCCATTAAATTAAAAGAAAAAAAATCTTCCTCTTTCGCAAATAAGCTGAAAATATATGCAACTTAAAAGTTGCATCGTATATGTTGTGTCTCATTATCGGCATGATGAGGGTGTGTGCTTCCGCAACTGATCTGGATGCTTCAATTGTATGTAGTTTAAATTTAAAAATACGAACAGTTAATTAACAGTATTATTACTGTAACAATGTTAACAGTTAACACTTTAACATGGAACTCATCAAAAATTTAATCTGAAAAATTCACAAACAAGCCACATCACTGTTTAAGCTGCAGGGTTTAAAGCTGGAAAATCTGTAAGATCTGCATTGTAATAGCAAAATGTAACATCTGCAGTAATCACTAATACTTCCTTATTTCCATTAACTGACAGCTACAGGCCTCTAGCAGTTACTATTATGTATGCACACTGTCTTTGTAAAGCACTTAAATCCACTTTATGGTAGGATAAGGCATTATATAAATCAACATATTAGTCCTTAATGTAGATGGTTTTCCAGCTGTCTATGACTGCAGAGTTCATTAAATAAGGGGAACAAATCTGACTGAAAGGTCAGATTTGCCTTAGCATTACTTGTGACTGATAAAAAATGTTATATTAGTCCAAAGAGAAGTATTACCTCGTGTGCTGCTTCTACAGATTATTTACAATGTCTAAACTGCACAAGTTTCATCATCAATGTCGTTGATTCATGATTTCATGGCTCTCTAAAGTGTGACAGAAAGCGGAGATAAAGAGCATGTAGTGTCCTCCACACTTACCCACTGTTGTATGGATGGTTGTAGTGGTAACAGTAGTAGTAGTAGCAGATGTGGTTGTTGGTGTAGTGGTAGTGGTGGTTGAAGGAGTAGTCATGGGGTTGCTTGTGGTTGATGGAGTGGTTGTTGTTGTAGTTGTTGACATTGTGGTGGTGGGAGGTGTTGTGGTGGCGGAAGGTGTTGTTGAGGTGGGAGATGTTGTAGTGGTGGAAGGTATTGTGGTGGTGGTGGGAGATTTTGTGGTGTTGGAAGGTGTTGTGGGGGTGAGAGGTGTTGAGGTAGCTGGCATCATTGTGGTGGTGGTAGTAGGAGTTGTGATCATTGTAGTGGTAGCTGTTGTCGTGGCACACTGATTCTGTGCTGATGTAAGACCAGGGATGAGCCTGTCTGCCAATTGACCGATGTCATCACATTGAAGACCTTCCACCTTACTTTCCAGACAGGAAGTGACGTCCCACACTTGCCTGCAGCAAAGTAGGGAACAGGGTTATATCCCACATCTATAACTACTATGACCATCAGATAAACTGAAAGATTTGAAAAGAAACATAAGCAACCTATTAACCCTACTTGGTCAAGATGGCTCTTGATATTACGACCAGCTAATCATGTCATCTCATTGTTTTCTGCAATTCTCTGAGTATTGCTGAATGAAACAACAACAATAATAATAATAAGGAAATACTGAAAACGTTGTAAGATCAACTGACATGCAAGTGTAGTTTGTGGGAGTCCAGCTGTACTTTTGTGCGCAGTATTCCAGTGAAAGCAAGACTAGATGGAGCTCCTGGCATTTCCACTCACAGACATTCTGTCCGTCCGGCGACAGGTTTTGTTTCAGGAGCTGGACCAGCATGTCGCGGGCCAGTGGGCACGTGACGCATTGCAGTGCAGCTTCATGGTACCTGCAGGTAATCAAGACAGGTACTTAACACAGGTGCACGCCACAAACGGGTGCAATCATCATCACACCCCCTGACACAATGCATGATATCCATTTATGAAACAATGTGCCTGTGTGGTTGCGAGCTCGCTCGTTGTTATAAATTTCATTTCATGTACAGCAGTGGTACACCTTCCTCCTCACCCTAAAAATGGCTTTATATTTGTCATAAATAGGTAAAAAAAAAAAAAATGACAGGAGAAATTCAACAGCTCAAAGCCCACACACACATACACACCTTTATGAGAGTTCTCAAATAAATCGTGAGGCTGGGTTAGTATTTATATGCAACTTAAATTAGTGAGGGTCAGATTAAAGATTAATTAGTAATGCAAAGATGCGTTCTACACGTGTCAGTATATATATAAATCAATGTCATCTCCATTTCAATTTCACAGCTTCAAACTTGCGCCACAGACATTTGACTGCAGCCTCGCTGACCCTCCAGCACCTGGAGACTCACCTGCACAACTGAGAAAGAGGCCGCGAGGTGTTGGCCAGTATGCCAGCGCACCAAAAAGCGTGTTGGTAGCTTGGACACGCTGTCAACAGATCAACATGTAAACAAGTCAACAGAAAGTAAGATTTCTGAGCTGTACTCACTATGGCGTGTGAAAATTAATAAAGTTTATACATGTGAACCATTTCATTCTTTCGTTCCTTCCTTTTTTGTTTCAGTAAAGAAATATTATTTTGGTGGTTAACATTTACTTACGAAAGAAGTAAGAATGAAATACAAATATACTTATTTGTACATACATACATAGTTACCTACCATTTTCACAGGTAATTCTGGCGTCGTTGTTGACTTTGTCCAACATTTCCCTCGCAACCACCAGCTCTCGGTTGTTGACACCGCAGCCTGCAGTTTGGTTGTTAAAACACTCCAATAGCAGGTCGCCTTTCACGCTGGCACTGAGACGAACACATGCATACACAAACAGTAAATAAGAATACTCACACACCCAATCATGAAATACACTTGGACGCTCACTCCCATGCACAGTTGATTAAACAAAGGTAAATGTTGTAGTGGGGTAAGGTGTTTGGGCCTTAATTTATCCGGAATCCATTTTTGGCAAGGATGGTGACCATCTTCTCTCCCTCACTGATGACCTGAAGGAGTCAGGTATATGTACTATATACTATACTATGGCTGGGTAAATAAAGGTAGACTGCATCACACGAGAATCGAATCGGACAAGGTTCTGATGATTTGGGTGCTAAGAGGGGAGAAAGGTTTTTATCTTGACAGTAAATAAATCAGGAAAGACTTTTTTGTAAGGGGTGGGGATGGGAGGAAGGAGATGAGCTAAAGTCATCTTGTGATCTGTTGTGAGACTTCTTAAGAGGGTTAACACATGCACACACAGACATACACACCTACAGACACGCTGGCACTCACACACACACGCGTGCACTGCCCACGTGAACTCACATGCAGACTGACACGAGTGTGTCCTGGTCCCTGGAGGCCAAGTCCACTGTCTCCTGTAACTGTCCCACACAGCTCCTTGCTCTGGCCAGGTTACACAGGCCGGGGTCAGCAGAAGACATGGCCGTGCTGAATGGACCAATGGACGTATCTGACGGGGCCGTGCTGAATGGACCAGTGGACGTATCTGACGGGGCCGTGCTGAATGGACCAGTGGACGTATCTGACGGGGCCGTGCTGAATGGACCAATGGACGTATCTGACGGGGCCGTGCTGAATGGACCAGTGGACGTATCTGACGGGGCCGTGCTGAATGGACCAGTGGACGTATCTGACGGGCCGTGCTGAATGGACCAATGGACGTATCTGACGGGGCCGTGCTGAATGGACCAGTGGACGTATCTGACGGGGCCGTGCTGGATGGACCAGTGGACGTATCTGACGGGGCCGTGCTGAATGGACCAGTGGACGTATCTGACAGGGCCGTGCTGGGTGGACCAGTGGACGTATCTGACAGGGCCGTGCTGAATGGACCAGTGGACGTATCTGACGGGGCCGTGCTGAATGGACCAGTGGACGTATCTGACAGGGCCGTGCTGGGTGGACCAGTGGACGTATCTGACGGGGCCGTGCTAAATGGACCAATGGACGTATCTGACGGGGCCGTGCTGAATGGACCAGTGGACGTATCTGACGGGCCGTGCTGAATGGACCAGTGGACGTATCTGACGGGGCCGTGCTGGGTGGACCAGTGGACGCATCTGACAGAACCGTGCTGGATGGACCAGTGGACGTATCTGACGTGGCCGTGCTGGATGGACCAGTGGACGTATCTGACGTGGCCGTGCTGGATGGACCAGTGGACGTATCTGACGTGGCCGTGCTGGATGGACCAGTGGACGTATCTGACGTGGCCGTGCTGGATGGACCAGTGGACGTATCTGACAGAACCGTGCTGGGTGGACCAGTGGACGTATCTGACGGGGCCGTGATGGGTGGACCAGAAGATGAACTGGACGGTGCAGTCAACGGACTTGCTGTGGCCCATTCTATTGTAGCACCGTTTTGTGACGTCACGCCGGGCACAGCCGGCAGGTCAAAGGTTGTCGACCCGCTGGTGGCACCAGAGACTACTTCGGTGGTGACTGCAACTGATCGGTCAGTCAACCAGCTACGTTAATGTAAATAATAGTGTTTTAATTTTAATGAGACAATATAATTATATTTCATTATGTTATCATGTTTAAAGAAAATAGACACAAACAGCTCTCAGTCAATCTCGCCATCAGGAACCCCCATACTAAGCTCATTATTAGTAGATTATCACCCTTAATTAACTGGCCGAGACAGAGAGCAGCTAATGTCACCTGGACGAGGCACGCAGCCCTCCTCGTACAACTTCTCCTTGAAGGAGCTTGGCAAGATGGCTAGAAACAGGGACTCTCTCAACTCCTCGCACCTTACTTTGGCCACGCAGTCCTTGAGTATCTGTGAATAATGACTACAACAATCCCACAACATTAATTCTAAATTTACAATAACAGGATTTGTTGTTTAGACGACAAATTTATCAAACTTTAAAGAAGCTGCCACGGAAGACATTTTCTTCTTCTGGAGTTGTTTTGTTTAATTCTGTTATTTTTTTTTATTTTATTCTTCCCAGTTGCCATAATTTTTTATTTTTAAAGTATATTTTTTTCTCATCACTCGTACCTTTTATTTTAATTTTCCTTATTTATTTACTTTCCTTACATTTTTTTTCGCTATCTGACACTGTCACTAAACTATATCCTCACCCACTAGGTTTGTTGGACCCTGTTTTCTTTTGAACAGCTACTATCCTTTATACATCGACTCTGCGACATTTAATTCCTGAATTTCTTTATATTTCTCAGTTTACTAAATTAACAATAAAACTGCTAATTTCCTGTCAGAATTTAAAAAAATACAATTCTCACCTACAGTATTTTGCTGTGCTGTCCTTTGAGTGGACTCTACTGATGCAATCCTTTAAGTTTAGAAACTCCTCGCATTCTGGAGACAGAGAAATGGTTAACACAGAATAAGTTATTGTAATGGTTAAGGTTGTCTATGGTGACAAACTGTTCCTTGTTCGACAATAGACCAAGGGGAAGAGAAAGTTTATAACTGAGCTTTTTCTTCTTTAATTACTTTTTCTTCTTCAACGAAATATTTTCCATCCATTATTCTCTTCGGTCATCACCATCTCCATAATCCGAGTTGTTGCTGTCTTTGCCATCACTTCTGGTTTTAAATGAACTTACCTTTATGACAGAGATCTGTCAGCTTTTTCTTCACATCTTTGGCTTCTGGGATGTTTTTCTGTCTGTCGGCCCTACATTTGCCGGTGAATAGACCTTCTGCACTCATTAATTCTCTGTCAGACATAAGCACACTGAATTTTGATTGTCACTGCAGGTTCCTGTCAACAATGGTTAAAGTGCACAAAGCGCTTTCAAGACAATAATTTGCAGAAGTAATAAATAGAATTAAAAAATTGGGATTAGGAATGTCTTTCAGATTGATATAGCTGGCTTCTATCTCACACACACACCAAGCCCAACGACGAACCTGCAAAGATTGATGAGCTCATCAGGCGAGGGTCTGTCTCCACTGATGGTCATGAACTCCATCCGGGTCTTCATAGCCTTGACTGCGTCTCGTTGCTGGTCAACATCGCAGGAGGTGACTCCAACGGCAACAAGCCAACCTGAGAACAGAACACAACATTTATATCACTGTTTGGTAAAAGAGCATTAACTTCAAGAAGACATCAAATGCACTTTCAACATATATCATCGTCAGCCATTATCATTAAACACCCACGTACGCATTCAGTGTAGGAAACTGGAGAAAACCCCAAGAAAACCACCGATTGTCTGCTTTGCGAACAAATGTGATAGCCAGTGAGATAAAAATCGGAGCCGAGATCCGAACCCACGACATTTATCATCGTGGTGATAATGCTTTAGCCACTGCTACACCAACCCCTACACACCCAACTACATCCTAAGCCATGCAGTCAAAGATTAGTCGAGTGAAGAACTCACCAAGCTGGACTATCACCAAACATTGCATCATTCTTCTTCCTCGTCGTTTTATCACCTCCTAGCTTGATGTGGAGATCTTCGTGAGCACTCAGAATCAACAAGATGCGAGGGAGGGGTGCTCTATATTTATCATAAACTCTTATCCCCACCACCGCTAACAGCAACGATGACAAGACCAACAGCAAGAAGACGAACAACAAAAGTCCGAGCGTTGTGGTCGATGCCGACGAGGCTATCATGTGAGCGAAACGGTTTTATGATGAGGAAGCTTTAGGACTGTTTGAGTTCCGGTCGCAGTGAAGAAGTCGACATTTTGTGTTCTATATTTGGCAGTGCTTAACGGCTTTTGTGATGATGTCATTCAACGAGTGGTTTAGAACCAGGCGTAGATAGTGAAAGATTCTGAAGTATGGGTGTGTGCTGTAGTCTCCATGCACACATAAGTCTGTGGTCAAATTTTAGTAGGCTGATTACAGAAGAAAAATGCACCAACGAATGAATGAAAGTAGGAACAAATAGAATATTGATCAATCAATCAATCAATCAATCAATCAATCAATCAATCAATCAATCAATCAATCAATCAATCAATCAATGTACTTTCTTTCAAAACTAGTACATTTGCACCTGATCATGAGACATGAATTCATTGAATTAATCCTAAAGCTTTGTTGCCTCTCCCACTCGAGGTAAAGTCTTTTTATACTCATATAACTGCTTTATAACTATTATGGGGATGTATTAATGTGTTAATATGTGTGATCCCCATGTATGACCAATTATGGCGAAGTTAGGAATGAGGATCACATGCATTTTGAGCAACAGAAGAAAAATAAGTAATTAAAAGTAGCGCACAAGTTTCGGATTTCGGATTGCACCGACTCCTGCTTCTTCTGTGTGGGACCTAAATTTTCTGCTTTATCTTGACATCTTGTGTTTCTCTTGAACTGGGGTAGGTTGTGCTAGAGGTCAATGGGTCCGGAATACTGCACATATTGTAAACTACTGTATTTGCTATAGGGGCAAGTAAACAGGAGTAAATGACTAATAAAACCCAACATAAGAAAATAGTCTACTGTCAGAAAACCCCATTATTCCGGGGGCTCCATAAAACATGGCACATACCTTGGTCGAACGTTTGACCAGGTCTGGCAAAGTTTGTCTATAATCATCACGTAAAAACTTGGTCAATAAAACTATTTGTCCTTCTTGTCCGACTAAGAACGGGCTTCAACTGTTATTTGTTTCCACAATTTTGTTTATTCAGTGTCCCTCAAGGGGCAGTGACCCGTAAATGCACTGAAATGTACTAGTATGCATTTCGAAGAATTTTTCTCTCGAGGTCTGGTCGTTGTTATCAACAGTGAGCAAATCAGGAAACACTTGTTTATGTTTGTCCGCAGCTGTATTCTGAGATAAGAAGCTCTAAACCTTGTAGAGATAAATGCTTTGGGAACGAACGCTGGAAGATAATGACTGACAGCAGCGCCATGTTGATGCTGATGCTGGCGATAAATAGTCAGAGTTGTTTAGTACAAAAGCATTGCTTACAATCCTGCCTGAAATGATGAACTCTTCAAGGCAATGTTTTGTGAGTTGGAAAAAAAAGAACAGTTCCGCGTGAGCAAACAGTCACCCACACGCACACACCTGCACAAACACACATACACACGCACGCTTACACACATACACGAAGGCATGTACACCTCTGTCAAATACCCACCACACACATACACCTGCGTAAAAACACAAGAAAACTCGGATATGGAATTGCTTATTCTGTACATTAATACATAGAACATATAAAATTCACATAAAATAATACAATTTGAAGCAGCAGGCACAGGTAGTACATACAGGTAAGTTGTACTTTGCTGCAGAAATAGAAAGCATAAGAAAGAAGGGAAGGAAAAAATGTTCTTTATAAAACAAGCACTCACTCATCTTATTTATGAGTTAAGCCAAAGATTCATAGTCTTGTCGGACAGAAATTAAAAAAATAACCACAGAATGTATCTTATTAGTACACACGTACACGCTCTCATTCACACTCACACATCCACTTTCGTGTGCGCACCGATCCACACACTCACTCCTTCCAACACACCCATACACACTTTTTCTAACACACACACACACACACAGACAGACAGACAGACAGACAGACAGACAGACAGACAGACAGACAGACAGACAGACAGACAGACAGACAGTGGGTACACAGAAATACAAACGGTCAGTATGTACATGGAGTCATTGTAGTCAGTCACAACATGAAGACCGACAAATTGTTTCAGCATACAAGGAATATGAAATGTGTGTGAATATCAGTAAAACAAAAATTTTATAAAATTCAGAGAGTTCCAGATTAAATAATGACAGCTGTACATGCATGAAAAGGTTGTGCGTCTAACAATGAAGCTAATATAAGATAATATCAATGATTTATTAATTTCTGGAAAAACAAACTTTTTTCCTCAATATTTTATCTCCTACCGACTCATCCTGTTGTTGATAGTCTGTGCACGTGACAAAAATGTTCAACTAATTGAAAAGCAGCTCTTTACAACTCAAAAGTTTCCATGATGATTGAAAAATTATTTTGATTAATTAAGTTAATTAAAGGATTAATCGGGAAAAACCACTTCTTTCAGAGAACGGCAATAAGTGCAGAAAGGTCAGTTAACGGATGAGGATAGGATGAGGGAAAGAATCCGACTACAGTATAATACATTTCAAAACATTCTATTTTAATTATTCGCAGTGATGTTCAACTTTTCCTTTGGTTAGACCACTAAACCGCAGTACCCAAAATTTAAATAATGGACATGAAAAATACTGATCATGAAAGCAACATAATCGACTGTTAAAGGCTTAATTAATTATACAATAAATAAATAAATTAACTAACATTTACTTTCGTGTGTGTATTGTCTGGAAAGTGAACATGGTGTGTGAAAGCTGGTCCTCGGGGCCACATCATTGACTGCTCACCTTCATTAACACATCTTTGAGCTCGCACGGGGGTGTTGAGGGAGGAGAGAGGGGCAGTGGTGGAAGTTACATGAGAGATGATCAGTGAAGTGGAGAAAGAGCCGGAATGGAGGCACTGGACGAGTGGATACAGAACTCCTTCACTCTGCTTTAACAATCAGTCAGCTACGAGTACCACCGGCATGCATCATGTTTTCCAACTCATCTCCATTCATCACAAAAATCGAGATAAATCAATGAGAAAGAAAGAAAAAAAAAAACCCCGAATGAATAAAGTTTAATAGGGTTGTTACTGTTTGTAATGTGCAGCATCAGCCAAACATTCGAAGACTAGTACTCATCACCATTAGCAGAAGTACCAGGTAACCGTGACTTTGTCTCCGAGCAGAGGAACCTGAAAGAAAAAAAAATTACTGTGACCGTCTGTGTAGTCTTTTCTTGTAACAGTATTTGCCATGCAAGATTATTATTTTCCTTAACTAGTTTGAAAGAAAGTTAGCAAAAATGGTAAAGTACATACTGTAAAAATCTTCACCATGTTAATAATGAACACACCAAGAAATATAATCAATCATGTTTTGTTTCCATGCTCATGTTTCCTTTCAATTTAGTGTTTTGTGAGGTATGGCAACGTTCATCTGACTGTCATCTCAAACTGGAGCAGTGTGTCTTAAAAAGTTTTTATTTTAATAATTTCAATGAATAAAATCATATTACAGCCACCAAAAAGTGGATGGGCATGGGTAAAAGGTGAACACTGAAAACAGTCGTTACGAGACCAGACACAGAAAACTTCTTTTTGCTTAACCATTTCTCAGAATCAGTGAGAATGTTCCAAGATTATTTTACGAGATCATTAAATAGCTGAGGACTTCTTCCTTTATTTGCCTTTTATTACTTTTATTATGCCTTTTATTAGTATTCCAAATGACAATTTTATGGTGTGCATTAAACGCTCGAAGTCACAAAATTTGGATGAACAGATGTCAGTCTATTGGACATGCACTTAACAACTAAAGGGAGAAAAAAACTGTTGATAATATACATTAACAAATGAACAAAAAATAAAAAAAGAAGAAAAATAGAAACCAAAAAATAAAAAAAAATAAAATAAAATAAAGAAGAACAAAAAAATAGAAAAAATAAAAAGCAAAGAAATAAAAGAAATAAATAAATAAGAAAGAAAGACCTTTCCCGCAGGTGAAATTAGCAAAGGCTTTGTATCCCTCGCTTTGATCCCCAGCACCAGCATAGTCCCCCGACTTGATGAGCTCCATGTCGGCTGCTGCCCTGTAGATGATCAGCAAGCACTTGTCTCGGTTCCTTGCTAGAGTCTGCAGGTGCTCGGGTAGGCTGGTGTAGCACTCACTGCGCTGACTACTGCTCACGCAGGCCGCCATCTTGGAGAGGCACTCCTCGAACAGCAGCAACTGACTGAAACACAAACAACCTCCATTACAACAACAAGTATTTGATGCTGTAGTCGGGGAAAAAACCCCATCAATAAACTGTGATTAAAAAGATCATCATGGAATTCCCAAATAGGGAGGCTGTATTCTGTTTTCTTATGTCATTCGTCAGGTTTGAACCTGTAGCCTTCAGGTTGGTAGAATGTTTCCTTCTGAATACTTACTACAGACTCAACAAAACTTGCTTTTTTAGAATTTAGAGTAGGATAGTATGGCTAGATGTCATCTAGACAAATCAGTATGTAACAGAAGTATTTGTAAGACGTCTTGATAGGTGACAGTGTTAAGGTGTTTACTAAATAACATGGCAAACTAAGAAATAAATAGTTTCCTTTCAAAACTATTGGAAAATTATTATTATTATTATTATTATTATTATTATATTATTATTATTATTATTATTATTATTATTATTACCAACAATGACAAGCATTATTTACATAACAAGTGTAATTTAAATGAGCAAACAAAATCATGAATGAAACAAATAGAAATCCATGAAATGATGAAAAAGGAGAAGTGTTTGGGGAGAAGAGCCTCACATGCAGGATGATATGTTCATTGGCGTGGAATGGTGACTGGTGTTGGCATGCTGCTGGTACCCGGGTGTTGAGACAGCATCATAAGCTTCATATTGCACGATCGGACGATCAGGAGGACATGTTTGTAACACCATGTTGCGTAGCAGCATGAGATCTGTAACATTCATGAGTAACAGCATGAGATATGTAACATCCATGGAGTAACATGGGCGGGCAGACGTCCGGCTCACTAGCGGAAAGATTGAACAAAAATTTATTTCCAACCAACGAGAAACTAAGGAGAATGGGAAGAAAAGATATATATATATACATATTTTTAGTCCTCCAGATTCATCCGTCATCATGGAGGCAAGTCAAAACTTTAACTTTGAAACACAGATTGCGTGAATGACTAGCTAAGTCTTTATCCTCACCGACTGTTGTAGGAATTGTTGTGGTGGTAGCAGTAGTAGTGGTAGATGTGGTTGTTGGTGTAGTCGTCCGGCTAGTTGTCGTTGATGGAGAAGTCGTTGTCGTTGGGGTAGTTGTTGTTGTTGTTGTTGGGGTAGTTGTTGTCGTCGTTGGGGTAGTTGTTGTTGTCGTTGGAGTAGTCGTAGTTGTGGTCGTTGTTGGCGTTGTTGTGGTGGTAGAAGTTGTTGATGTGGTTGAAGTCGTTGTGGTGCTGGTGGTCGTGGAAGGGGTTGTGGTGGTGGTTGTGGTGGTAGTTGTTGTCGTTGTTGTGGCGCACTGAAGCTGTTGTGAGGTGAGACCAGGTATGACCCTGTCTACCAGCCGACTAACGTTTTCACATCTAAGCCCTTCGACCTCGTGACCTTCCAGACAGGAAGTGACGTTCCACACCTGCCTGCAACAACACCAGAAGACAATATTTAGGCGATCATTTTAGTCTGAAGCTAGGCTGAAATCACTTCAAGAACTTGAACTAAGGCTAAATAAAACATGATATCAGAACATTATCTCAATGTTTGAATAAAAAAATAAAAAAAGATGTTGAGATAATCTGATCGCAAGTGAAAGGCCGACAAGCGATCTTGTAAAGAGATATTTAGTTTGACTGACGGGCAAGTGGAGTCTGAGGCGGAAGTCCAGTTGTATTTCTCTGCGCATGATTCCAAGGAAAGAAGGACTAGATGAAGATCTGGACATGCTGACTCGCAGACATTCAGCCAGTCTGGATCCGGACTTTGTTTCAGGAGCTGGAGTAGCATGGCATGGGCCAGTGGACACGTGACGCATTGTAGGGCTGCTTCGTGGTACCTGCAAGACATAAACATCATATAAACACATGACAACACAAACACACACACACAAACATACACATACACATGAGCCAACACACATACATGCCTACCGTTCCCATCCCCTCTCTCTCTCACACACACAGGCATGGCACAAAATCAAATGCATAAAGGTCAGTGTCTAACATACCAAATGTTTTCATAACAAAGACCTAAAGAACAATAATTGAATGTCATGTCTCTTAGCATTACAAGCAGCTGCTGTCCCCTCGCTGACCCTCCAGCAGGAGGGAGACTCACCTGCACAACTGAGAAAGAGGCCGCGAGGTGTTGGCCAGTATGCCAGCGCACCAAAAAGCGTGTTGGTAGCTTGGACACGCTGTCAACAGATCAACAGGTAAACAAGTCAACAGAAAGTAAGATTTCTGAGCTGTACACACTGTGGAGTGTGAAAATTAATAAGGTTTATACATGTGAACCATTTCTTTCTTTCCTTCCTTTTTTGTTTCAGTAAAGAAATATTATTTTGGTGGTTAACATTTACTTAAGAAGTAAGAATGAAATACAAATGTACATATTTGTACATACATACATAGTTACCTACCATTTTCACAGGTAATTCTGGCATCGTTGTTGACTTTGTCCAACATTTCCCTCACAACCACCAGCTCTCGGTTGTTGACATCGCAGCCTGCAGTTTGGTTGTTAAAACACTCCAACAGTCGGTCGCCTTTCACGCTGGCACTAAGACCCACACAGACACACGCATACACATACACAAACAGTAAATAACAATACTCACACACCCAATCATGAAATACACTTGGACGCTCACTCACGTGCACAGTTGATTAAACAAAGGTAAGTATTGTAGTTGGATAAGGTGTTTGAGCCTTAATTTATCCGAAGCCATTTTTGACAAGGATGGTGACCATCTTCTCTCCCTCACCGATGACCTGAAGGATTCATGTACATGTCATCACTGCACGGTTGGATAAAATTTAAGTAAGCTGCATCATATGGGAATCGAACCGGACGCGCTTGACACTACTCGATATCCGTGTGGCGCAGTTCAGTTCCCTGTGGGTGGCAGCAGCTGTTGAACGGGTACCTGACTCCCTAGAGGCAACAAGAGGAGGGTAGATGGGTGCCGCCAAATGAACTAAGGTCGTCTTGTGGTCTGTTGTGAGGCTTCTCGAGAGTATTCATATGCCTACTTACATCCACACACCTACAGACACGCTGGCACACGCGCGCGCACACACACACACACAAGCGCGTGAACTCACATGCAGACTGACACGAGTGTGTCCTGATCCCAGGAGGCCAAGTCCACTGTCTCCTGTAACTGTCCCACACAGCTCCTTGCTCTGGCCAGGTTACACAGGCCAGGTGGGGAAGAAGACGTGGCCACGCTGGACGGACCAACAGTCGTTGGGTGATAGGTTGGCAGGTTGGTGGTAGATTCAACGGACACTGAAGCGGTAACTGCAAGTGACCAGTCGGTAATTAACTAGGAAATTAACTCAGCTCACCAATATTCAAAGCAATTTATGTTATACTGTAAAAGAGAATACAATACCTACTTGCCAAAAGAAAAAGATGCTACTTTGTATCTCTATCGAAGACGACAATAAGGTGGATGATGATGATGAAGGTGTGGCAGAAAATTGACTCATTTGTCACCGGGTACCTGCTGTGGGTTGGCCAGGTGAGTGAGTAAAGTTACCTGGGCGGGGCACGCAGCCCTCCTCGTACAGATGCTCCCTGAAGGCGCTGGTCAGGATGGCCAGGAACAGCGGCTCTCGAATCTTGCAATCCTGCGAGTCGTCGACACAATCTCTGACCACCTCCTGGTACAGTCTGAAACAAAGCCCATACAGTCCTATAAAGTTTATAATTATGATTAGACAATCTTCTCAGCCGACAGGTGTATCTTGTTTTTTCTTTTGTTACAAATAGACGATTGTACTTCTTTCTTTCTTCTTCTTTCGTTCTTTCTTTCTTTTGCTGGCTGTTCGAATATGACGAATATGACCGTTTTGTATGCTGGGTTTTCTTTGTATCTTAAGAATACAATATGGTTATGTACCCAGATTTGGGGGAAAAGGTAAGATGCTCTGATCTTTATCCGGCCTCATCTAAAAAAATCCACCGCACTAAACCTTTAACTATGACAAAAATGTTGTATAATAAATATACTCACTTGCAGTGTTTAGTGCTGCTGTCGTATGGTGGACTGGTGAGGTTTGTATTGTAGATCGTACCGAGACAGTCGTTAAAGGTGATAAACCCGATGCATTCTGGGACAGAATTATGGTTCACTTCTTAGCATTGTCATCTTAAAAATACTGGATGCTCTCTAGCACGACCTCAGACATACTTGACCGCAGGGACAATGAGGAGGCTGATCACGATCCAGAGATTGATCCTCGTCGGTGGATCCCTATTTTCCACTCGCTTTTTTTTATTATATCGGAAACAATTTTAAAGGCTATTGCTTGAGCTTCTGCGACCTCCTTGTATCAGAACAGACAGGGTTCAGACAGTTCAGAGGCACCGAAGACCAAGCCATCTGTTTGTCCCCAAACCGGAACTTGCTTCATGTACTCTGATACTACAAACCATCATCAGGATGTTTCATACTCCAGTTTCACAGACGGATTGTTTACAGTGGACTGGACATCAGCAGACTGATTGTTTACTGTCACTAACCCACACTGGACATCAGCAGACTGACCAGTCATGTGTGTCGGAAGACGATCCTGGCGCCATCGCCATCCTGTTGCCCTAAGATGACCACACCAGGGTACACATACCCTAAACACCTGCCCTTAAGGTACTACTGAGGGCAGCAATACGGGCAACCAGTCCTCCTCCTCCACCTCTCCTTCGGTCATTGGGAAGTGAGGTGTTCAAGATCTTACTTATCTACGAACTTTTTCGTTCAGGAACCCATTCAACAACTTTATCAAAGAGAGACTACTCTTCCACATCAAACAACAAATTTGTTAATATTTTTTTCAGCGTTTTGGTTATCCTTTCTTAGTCCAAAATATTTACTTATAGCAAGGTAACTGAAATTGAAATCCTCAACAAATTTTAAACATTTCAGTTTTTGTTATCTGGTATTGGGATCCGGTATGTTAGTCTCCCCTTGATGCGATGTGCGCCATGCTATTGCACCAAGTGGTTGACACGGGGCTGACAACCTGTCTCACCTGGACTTACCTTTCTCACAAAAACTTTGCAGCTTATTCTTGACATCTCTGGCAAATTTTGCGATGCTTTTTATTCTGTGTGGACGACAACTCGCGAATATACCCTCCCTGCTCCAGTACTCTCTGTCAATCAGAAACAAGTTGCTTTTATTTCACTTTCAGTTTGATGTCACATCCATTTTAATATCAGTAATCATTTAAAATCACAAAAAGGTTTCTCTAAGACACGTTTAACAGTTGTGGGCAACAAAGTGAGATCAAATTTATATTATACTGCCATCCACCGTATATTTCATGCACAGTGAATCGGTCTCAGTTTGCATGCGAAGAATCAGCTTTTAACATCCAGAAATCTTTGAGTAAAATGGCCTACCATAACATTGTAGATTGAATTTAATTACATAAAAATGCTACTAATTTCCTTGGGGCATGAAAGACGAATGCTGAAAAAACTTGTGTAAAATAAACACTAGTTTAGACTAATTTTTTTCTCACTTTTATATGCAATAAACATGTCGGTTCCAGGTTCAAAATATTTTAATGTTTTTTTTTCTCTGTTTCTTACTCCCTCTTTCATTTTTATCTTTCGATTTGTGTCTGTGTTTGTTCGTATCACTCCCAATCACTTGAGGGCGAGTGTGTCCTCGTACTGAAGATGAATGAACGAACTAACCGGCAAAGTTTGATGATATCATCAGAGGAGTGTCTGTATCCGGTGGCAGCCGCCAGGGTCAGGTTGGTGTTCATGGTGTCCAGGCTCAGCTTCACCTCGTCCTCGCTGCACTGGCCTGCCCCCACAGCGACAAGCGAGCCTGGGCAGTACGAAACCAAGCTTAATTATGTTAATTATGAAGCGAGAGGAAGTCGTTGCTGCGAAATTAAGGAAAAACTAACCCCGTGTAAAGTGAAGGGCAAGCACCATGCATCCGGGTGTCTAGACCTCCGCAGATATTGCCACTTCTTGCCCAAGGAATAAAACATGGATACAACTTTATTCCTTTGTAGACAAGAAGCTTGATCTTCATTGACTTATGTTGCATAATTTTTGCAAAAAAGGAAATAGAATGAACAAATCCTAATGAAGTATTTCCGCAATTGAAAGTTAATCCTACGAAAGCGAGAAAGGATCGCTGTCATCACGAAGTGCGCAGTCTCTCGCGAAATTTTATGTCTCCGCGTTCAAGGAGAACTTCTTCCATTTTTTTATTTATTTATTTTATTTATTTATTTATTTTTAATCGCTTGCTTTGCATCGGTCAGTTAGTCTCTCATCTCACAGCTTCCTTTACCACAATCTATCGCAAACACAGAGCCAGTCTCGTGGAGCGATGATGTCTTAAAGACTGGAATTCCCAGCTCTTGCGAGGGTGAGATGGGGAGAAGAGAGAGAATTGGGGGGAGGGAGAGATGAGAACTGAGAACCAGAACTTTATCTTGAGGCATGGAGATTTTAACATTCTTTTTTGAGTGTAGGCCGTGGCCCATAACTTGCATTCCAGCTCCAAATAGTATTGTAAGCTAATGCTCTGATTCATTTAAACTGTTATAAATATACAGAGACAGGGGGAGAGAGAGCTGTCAGAACTGAGAACTAGAACTCACAAAAGTTAATGTGAAACCACAAGATGGAGAGAGAGAAGACATGAAGAGTTGAGAATGATCAGGAGGGAAGAAAAAAAACCGCACGATATAGTATTATATATTAAACGCACTATTTAATATTATATATATAAAGAACAGAGTACAAAGCAAGCTAGAAATGTGTTGAACATTCGTTACACATAAAAAAATGTAATGAAGCGCAAGTACAGCCATGAATTTACCAACGCAGTGTATTAATCTGTTCTGCAAATCACGAATTATACTTATATATTAGCATAATATCAAAAATATATCAAAATATCAAAAAGTTATTACAACTTACCCAGGTGGGCTAACACTAAGAACAATTTCATCTTCATCCAAGATTCATCGACTGGAGAAAGTCGTTACGTGCCGGCTTTCAATTCACAGCAGCAGACGATGTCAAAGTGCAGACAACCCAGACCAGCTCTCTTCGAGGATACATTCTTCGCATTTACTTCAACTGCCAGACGGGGCTCCCCCTCTACAGAGCTCAGCACCGAAAGATTAGAACACAGCAGCAACAGTAGCGATTTAAAAAAAAAAAAGAAAAATACAAGATAATACTTCGCGGGTCTGGACCCGATGCAGACGATGCTGATGTTATGGAAACGGCTTGGCGATGGGATGCTGCGGGGCTTGTGAGTCACACAAGAAGTGAAAAGCACTTTTGTTCCCAAGTCCGGTCTGCTTCGCAGAAGTTTTACTTCGTGCACACGACACACGCACGCACGCACGCGCTGTCGAGAAAGTTTAGTGAAGTCGACTTCATGCAAACATGCATGTTCTTTACGTAACTGTCAAACGGAGGGAAGTGAACTTACTAGACAGACAGAAAAAGTAAATGAATGAGGTAGGAGGAGTCTGCACGAGAGGAAGAAAGGAGAAAGATATTTATTAATGTGTCGGACGGGACTGATCATGATGGCAGTGTTCAAAATACCAGCATGTGGTCCATCATTGGTGCTAGGCTTGAAAGTCTACATTTCATATTTTTAAAAAGTTTTTAACGCCTACTATTTTAAAAAAAAATTCCAAGATTGCACAAATGGAGTTCAATGCTTGAGTGTGACTGCGTGCGTTGAAGGTGTTAGTGCGTGTGCGCGTGCGTGTACAGGTTCTGATCTTATGGACAGGAACAAAACAGCTACAGAAGAAAACTAAGAATCCTTATTTTCAACAATCATCCATCGGCAGAAGCTTTTTTTTTTTCAAAAGGCTCAAGAGGGCAAAAGGTTCTGCTCAGAGTACACCCGAGAGTCAGACTATCGGTACTCTTGTACAGGATGAACAGGGCGTGACCGTGCCACTCACAAGTTCATACACTTCACAACTTTCTCGATTTTCCAGCTTTCGTCTGTCGTTGTCAGCTGGCACTGTGAGGAAATCAGGAAACGCCCACTTGCCAACGAGCTTCCGGAACTGTGTCCTGCGATAATAAGCATTACATGCGTGGTGTGTGGTCACAGCCGCAGGGCAGATCCTGCACCTCACTAGCCACGAAAATGTTTATTCTATTCCTACGAACAATCCCGAAACGGTATCAGTCACAAACAGTCACGTTTACGGAGTGTCACGTGGTTTTAATCCCGCGTTTTCTGTGTAGCCAATCGCAGCACGAGTAATGTTCGCACGTCACGATACGTGCGGATGAAAGCATGAAAAGCGGATGTCACGTGCGTGGTAAATAAACAGTTTTCGGCGAAATTATGGTATTCTGGTTCCTGATACACAGCAGGTCGCTAAGTGACAATGACAATGACATTTTTTTTTTTCTTTTAATCAACGACAGGTAAAATAAACAAGAAAATGTTGTTTTCCATTTAGCCCTCGCACATTCCTGTGTATGGTGATGCTTACCACAGTGGAAAAACATTTTTTAAGGCTGGTTGTATGTAATTACAAATCTTCAAAACTTTGAAAGGACACGCACTCACCAAGCATGCAGCTTTTACTAACAAGTTCAACAAATATCAAATTGTTATTAAATTAAAGGAACATTTATCCTGTGAGCGGCAACCGGAGACTAAACATCAAACAGATAAAGGTCACAGAGTGCAGACGATTACAAGAGTGGTTTGATGAGTGAGAGGCTTCTCCTGACTTGTCTCCGTGCAGACATGAGAGAGAAACGACTGCAGTGAATATTTCGTCCCTTCCGAGTAGAATACAAAATAAATAAATAAATAAAAATAAAAAAAAAACAGAGAAAAGATGCAGATGAGATTGTTGTACCTGTTATCGTCTTCATGGTGCAGATTGGCCAACTTTTATCTATTGAGGGTTTCTCGTGCTGATAAAATTTAACAAAACACTGACTGATAGAAATGTATCAAATAGAAAGTGCTCATTACTTTCTAACCTGCTTGAACAAAGGTATTAATAACCTTCTTTACATATATATCTGCAGTATGTAAACAGGTGAACGCATGGGGTGGAGATGACGAGAAGATGAAGAAAGAATGATGATGCGATAAAAGAGAATATCGTTCAGCAGGCTTTACTTTCTCAAAGAAGGGAGATAACGCTTGTGAGCCCAAGCAGTTGTCCAGGCGGCTAGTTCCGGTCGTGTCACGTGATCATTAGTTGCCCTGACACGCGGGAACGATAACAGAATGGAAGCGAGCAGACGACACAGGTTGCTGCAGGATGCTGCTGGGTCTACACTTAGACAAGGCGGTAGACTGGAAGGAACAGCTAACGGTAGGTGTTTTGTCAATAAGAAAACAATCTGCTTGTTGGAATTGCGTGTTGTTGTTGATGTAAACAACAGGTTGAGGGATGGCCTTGAGCGATCGCTACACTGTCGAGCCCTCCACCATATCGATTGCCTCTGTGCTACTACTACCCGGCACTCGGCAGATGTTCTCGTCTTTCCCAAGTGTGTCCTGTTCGATTTATGTTGTTTTGATCGGAAAACTTCATGTGGCATACAATTTTACCTCCACATTTTGGTTTCATTGGAGTGGTATGCCGGACGGGTTGACAAACTAAAAACATTTCGAATCAGTTAAATATGCAATGCGCATTCCTTTGCATGACATACCGGGTGGACTGTAATGTTGATAAGGTATTTTTCTGTAAACATGATTTATTTGTGACATATTTAAAAATATTTTTTGTTTCTTGTTCATAGCTAAATGGCTAATAAGATTAAGTTGTAGTGGCTTGCATTATTTGATAAACATCAAACATGTGTGGACCAGCGGAACATCCTGTAACATACTGTATTCAGGACAACAGACACTTTTATGGTCAATCTGTTGCATGGAGTCACAATTTTAAGTTTGTAGAGGCAGACTAACCAGGTAGACCATCTCTTGCTCATGGTCTTTTTGACTGCTTTTATTCTGTTTTTGTCTTCCCATTGTCTTGTTAGCTGGATAAATTACCCACTGTCCCCAGTAGTAACCCTGAATTCCTAAACTATAAACATGAGATATTTGTCCGTTTATGCAACTTATGAAATACTTCAACTCATAAAGAACTGATAAAGAAAATCTTCAAGTTTATTTTTGTAGTATTCGAATAGTCGAACTTGTTTATTCCTGTGTTTGCAAACAAAAGTAAAGATATGATCGTTAAAGCATATAACTTAAAATAAACACCGAAATTATTGTGCCAAGAACATGTACTTTGTACATAATTTGTAACAAACAGATTATTTATGTTTATTTAAGGATGCATACCAAATATTGTTGCTCCTGATGTTGGTGTGTGTGTGGGCGGGGGCGATGAATGGGTACATGGGTGGAAGGATGTTGTATTTGCATGTGTAAACTAACTGCACAGATATTTATCAACAATTTATACAACAAATATTTGTAAAAATGTAATAATAACAAAATGGGCATTAACATCTTGGGAACTAACTGATTCCTCTGTGATGTCTCATAAAAATCGAACTTTGGAAATGAGGAATCTCTTTCTTTGCCTTTTCGCAGTCGTCTCTCCGCTGCTTTGCTCTCATCCTTCGTGGAAACAGAATTTCAGCTCAGCCTGTTGCAAAGGAAGCGAAAGCCGAGACATAATCTTGTATACTTATCCAGGGCTCAGGTTGATTGGCTGGCTGGTCTTGAATAAGCAACCCCAGATGTTGCTTTAATCTCAGGAAGCCTGTTTCACCTCAACATGCGGACAGATCACTATATTTTATAGGTTTTCTTATATTGTAGTTTTTCCTTCATATTTTTTCGTGAACATGTAGATAGATCGCTTCTTTGAAGGTCTTGTTTGATGGTAGTTCTTTTTGTTATTTAAAAGAATTTTTTTCGTCTTTATTGTTAAATGGTTAAGCATTTCTCTTTGAACTCTTTACCTCGTTGGGCAATGTCGAAATCCTTAAGTGGCTTGAACTTTTCAACTCTCTCTATCTGGCTGGCTGGCTGGCTGTCTGTCTGTCTGTGATTGATTTAAGGCGTCTAGCTACATAAGCGAGGTATGTTTTAAAAAAACATTGAACCTGGAAAGTTAAAATGAAGGATTCTTTCTTCACAACAGTTTGGGTGTACTCAATAATGTGTCAAAAAACCCATCTAATCGCTAAATAAAATCTGTGCACTCTCTTGGGAAGAATGCTTGAAGTAGTGATGCTCACTTAGATAAAGAAAAAGGAAGTGTGATGGACAGTTTCATGTAAAAAGTAAATGATAAATACATGCGGAATCGTTTCCGTTCAAAATTTCGCTCAACAGCGAAATGCAAGACATTATTAACACACTGACTGACAGTGTTTATGGAATGGAGACTAGGGTTGACAAGACCAAAGTCATGGTTAACATCAGCGGCGACAACAAAGCAGAGACCTACATAAATATATCACATCTTGATGAGGTGCACAGCTTCAAATACTTGCGAGCCACCCTCTCCAAAGAAGGAAGCTGCCCTTTGCACGACCACATCGGGACTGCATCAGACTCGAGAGGGATTTCTTGAAAAGAGTAACCATGTAGTTTCTTGTTTGGAAATTCAAATAAATTGTCTGTGACACTAGACCCGTTACTTTTCAGACTGATGTCCGCCTTTAGCCCAGTAACACCATCGGATATGAGAGGTGGACTTCTTGCTGACTTTGGGAAAAAAAACGACTTAAGACACTGGAGGTGCCTGAAAAATTTCTTTTGTCTGTCTACTAAAATCAACGAATATGTGGGAATTGTCTCCATCTTTGTGGGCCATCGGGAATCCCTCATGGCACCGTCGAATCCTCCCAATCTGGATTGGTTTTTCCTTGTGACACTCCATGTAAGACCGTCCTTCCGGAATGAGATTTACACCAAGGCGGTCTTACACGAAATGATTAGCTAGCACACAGAATGAACTAGCAGTACCATGCTGGGTCTGTACTTATGAAGCAAGAGTAAGTCACTTCCCTAGGGAAAGATGGTGAACTCAAGGAAAATCGTCTTGTTTCCAAAGTTTCAAAGCAATGTCAGACCCTGTGGGCGCTTCTTCGTGTTTCTTTACCGTAGAGCACACTTGCCACCGGTTTATAACTTAGGATCCAGGGTAAAACCACAACTACTGGATCTGGGTACTGCTTTAAAATTCTGGAAACAAGGCGCTAGACCTTGAGTTTAACCAGTTTGGTTAAGGGTCTTCGATACAGTCCCATAGTTTCCTGTCATAAAAATATTATTGGAGATGCCCGTCACGCCTTTCAAGAATAATAATTACAATTGATATGTCCTGGATTTATGGCGATATTAATTTTCACATGATCTCATACGGTACAATATTTATCTTTCTTCGCTTCAGTGCCAGTTATACAGCATGAAGCTAAGTTTAAAAACTGATAACATCAGCCCAGGCAATACAATATTTTTCATTTGCTCTCTCTCTCTTTCTCTTTTCCGTCGCCCGGTCGTGCCTTCCCAATTTCCCTGGTCTGAGCCCAAGCGACTGTTTAGTTCGCCCAAACCTGATACCCTGAACAGCAACCTCATTAATGAATGTGTTATCAGGGGTTGTTTGGAAGGGGTTAGTGGGTGGGAACGCAGCAGTTGTCCATCGGAGGCAAAATAGCCAGGTCTGGCCCTCGTTCACTTAATAATTCTTTAATGCCGCCATATTTTATTCACAGGAATTCAAACCTAAGCGATGGCAAACCCAGACGAACTACACAGCCGTTGGCATTTGAAATAATTAATACGCGTAACACGATTTAATTTCGACCAGGATAATATGTCTGTATTCCAGGGTGTTTCCGAACACACCGCCAAACATTAAAGCAACAGCCTGCTCATTAGTCTCATTGCAGATGGCTGCGGCATGGAGTCTGTGGATGAAAGGTCATCGTGCAAACAAACACCAGGACCGACAAAGTTCAGGCTGCAAGCGAGGCTTGATGATCAGATCGACGACTTAGCTAGCTTGTCAGACTACCACAGCTGCTGACCTTTTCATTTGCATTATTGGAATGGCAGACTGGCTTATCTGGATTTGTCATTGATGATCCAACATAGATAACAGGACTAATCCTAATTTCCGCGGTTAATAGCTATCAGCGTTGACACATACATCAAACAGTCAGCAGGCCTTTGCAGAGTTTAAGGTATTTATATATATAATTTAATAGTGTGTCATTTGTTCGTTGAACTTTCCTGGACAACAGGTAATATTTCGGCAAGACCACCATTTTAGTATTTAAAAAAAAATCGAATAAGCAGGACATAAGCTATTTTGTGGCAAAGGACACTTTATCTGATAAGAGGTTTTGTTCTTTCTAAAGCATTTGTGTGGTCAGCTTAGGTTTGGTAAGCAGAACTGGTGTGGACCAATCAATAAAGCCCGCTCCCCCGAATGCGCACAAGGGCAAATAATTCGGCCGACAAAGGGAGACAAAAACTGGTTGAGGATAAAAGAATTTTCCATTACGCTCGCCTGCGCTCTTTGGAAATTCTTCCAGTTAGCAGCTTGGTCCAAGTTTCCCTTTTCATAAGTATGGCCTTATAAGCTGCTTTGTTGTCTTTTGTGTTGTCCAGAGTGACACGTGCTCACCTGTACCTGACGTCAGCATTGTGTTCAAAGACAATAAACGTGTTTCTTCTCTGTCTTAATACAGGTTTCGGCAGGTGCGATTTATTGATTTTGAAAAGGAGGTGGAGAAGTAAGATGTAGACATACTGACGAACTTGTCGGATGTGTGAAATAAGCAGTTTTTAGCATCCTGACCGTGTAAAGATTTGTTAGCAGGTCTGTAGCAATATCAGTGCTGATTCGGAACCATTCTGATCTTGTATAATAGCAGACCCAATGGTCATCATTAACACAGATCGACTGGGTTTTTTTCTCTCGTTAATAATTGTCCTCGTCCGCCTGTCAGCGTCTGTATGATTGTATGAATGAGTGTGAGTTACATGTCTGCGTGTCTGTCTCTTAGAAGGGTATACTCATATTATACACCAGACAGGTTATCATGTAACAAGAGACTACAATTTTCCTAATTGGATAAAACTTTAAATAAAAATTTTGACAAATGAGAATGGATATGTTGAATAAAATATTGGGATTGGTAGTGTCTTTTTCTCTCACCCTTTATCTCTCTTGTTCAGCTGTACTGTTTCTCTCTCTCACACACACACACACGTATCAGCATGACATGACTAGTTGGAAAGACCATAATGTTCTGTGGAGCTTGCATGAAATAAAAAAATGTAAGAATGAGTAATGTTCGGCCCACCTGGCGTTTTCGCTGAGCATGAAAAGGTTTCATGTCAATGATTTTGTTTATTGTCGAAGAGTTTGCATGTGAACACAACCTGTTGGGATATCAAGTTATTTCACTCAACAAACAGTGAAAGGAATTTGAGATGTGGTTGTTGGGAGGGGAGAGAGAGAAGGGGGGAGCAGCTATCTGTGTCCAGAATTTTTAGTTTGGTGTTAGTGTAAAAAGGAACTTTCTTATCGTATCTGCAGAATTGCTGTCATCCTGTACTTTGTCTTTCGTGTTTTTCTGTCTTCGGGTGTTGACATAGGCTCGTGCAAAGTGTCTTGCGGAACAGAGGAAGAGGAAGTTGTTTGGCCCCTGACATCATCGCCAGACTGCAAGCCCTGTTCATCCTCACTTCTGCTGCTTGCATCAGTCTATCTCGGTGCTGGAGCTGAGCTGTGTGCAGTAGCTGTTGTTGCTGGCAAGAAGCATTCATTTTGTCCAACAGACTTCGGGAATATAGCAATACAAACAGCACCAAGCTTATTGGTTGCCTGGTAACCACGGGCTTTACTGACATCACAGTGATTAGAATCCCACTGCAGCAGCTTTAGTTATTCCACTGGCGGTAAATTTGCTGCCTCGTGCGGTGGTCGAGGTCGTTTCCGAAATGGCGACTGCATCAGACGTCAGGGCCAGCGAAAGCGACTTTTTCGAGAATACATCTGACTAGTGAACTGCGGGGCTCTCCATCTATTCCGTGGCCATTGCTGTTAGAGTCTAGGCAAGTGTTACATGTCTGTCAAACGGATAATTGAGAGAGAGAGAAAGAAAAAAAGAAGAATGAGGGAGAGTGCACGTGGGCGTTAGAAAAAACGTTGGTGTTTGGCGACACCTTACCCGATAAATAATAATCACTTTTAAAGCTGCTATATAATTAAACTGTTTAGTGTTTGCCCCTTTAATCAACTTAGAAAAACAGTGTTTTCTACTGTTGAGCTGAATGGGGGGATGTGCACGTGCGTGTAAGTGTGTACGCACGCACCGCAGGCTATATTTATATATATTCTGTAGCTAATAATTTTTTTATTTGTTTCGCTTGTACAATATCTTTTACAAACATAATTATCACTGGTACTTGTTTATATTTTTTTATTCTGAACTGTCCCTACTGGCTTTTCTTTGTTTATTGGCAGCTTTGTTACAAACAGCGGTCTAAATTCTAAAAAGTTGGACTAATTGTGCTCACAGCTCAGATTGCGATTAGTCAAGCATGCTCTAACCATAATGTCTCAGGTCACCGTCTGGGTTACAGTGTCAGAGAGGTCTGCCATCCGGGCATCATGGTCGACCTGTGGCGTGTCACAGTGCAGGTGTGATGTTACTAGTGCCGCCAAAAGCTCGTTAGGCGAGAGACCGGAAGTCTCGGCTTGCCGTGATAGCGTGGTTGTACAAGACTCTTGACTGTCCTATCTCTTGTCTGGTCCTTGGTTTGAAAACGAAGCTGTGTCGGCTTTAATTGGAGGGTCTGTTTGCCGTAACTATGCTTCAAGCTACACTGCAAATGAGTCTTATCAAGAAGAATGAGGACAGGTTTCATTTGTTGACGAAACGACAAACGGTTTGTGGACACGCGAGTGCGTGCGGGAGAGACAGAAAGAGGAAAATGTGTCACAATGTAGGGGCGTTTGATATTTCTGCATTTTTTAAATATTTGAGACATCTCTTTATGGCCTATTTTCGAACCGAGCCATCTCGTGACCTTTGACACAAGCCAGCGTCCAAGCAAGGTCCAACATGGAGCCCGACAGTGTCGGCCCTGTAGAAACATATACTGCACAAACTCCGGGCTGTCAACAGGTAACCGAGGGTCTTATGTCATTTCCTTGAAATCATCTACATACACCCGGATCGATTACGACCTGCTTAAGAGACTTTTTTTTATCTTTCTTGGCCAGGCCAAATCCTTGAGGGCCTGATGTAGAAATCAAGGCGAGTTCATTAATTAAGGAATAGTTCTCGGCGCAGCTCGGCGTTACCACAATGGTGTCTCCTACTGCCTCGTTTACCCCATTCCCTTAAATGGGCAATGAGATATTATGCGAACTCAAGCCTTTTCTGAAACGGAGACGTTAGAAGGAAGGAAGGAAAACGCAAGTGATTATCTTAAAAGAAAAACCCCGCTGTTGTTATAAGACCAAGAAACGAGGGGATGACCTGGCGTGCGTGGCGAAGGTCGAGACGAGCCGCTGTCTCAGAGCACGAGAGGCGGATATAGATTAACGATTATCTCACCGCCGATTGTCGAGGGCCGCGCGGCAGGACGAGCCTCTGGCTGGCATATCGTCAACAAATGACCTTTTAACTCTGTCTGTCAAGATGCTGGCTTAGTCGCTGAGTGCTGGCAGTCAAAGATTTTTATCCAGCACTTAAGTAATCTGCAGACTAGGATGAGGAGTTGAGCTTTAATGGCTATTATTTAAATATGGAACGGGTATCTTTGGACTGATGAGCAATTTTCTTCCTAAAACTGAGGCTCAGATACCATTGGTTCTTTTTAGCCAAAAACTTCATGTGTAAGATGTGTTTTCCTCCGACAACTTCTCCACGTGAGCTACCTTGAAAAAATAATGAACTGTGTCAGCTGAGACTGTGGGTGAGACAAACGTTTACAGTAGCCGAGGAAAAATTTCAAGAGACGATAATTTATCATATTTGTTGTAACAGATGTTGTATAATATTACAGTTCTGATTAAAGCGAAACGTCTGTCCATGCTCAAGAATGCTTTAGCTTTCCTCTGATCCACAGACGCCCGACAGAATACAGCACAAAAAGGGAAGGGGAAGAACACACCACTGAGGTCAAGGCTCACCGTTGTTCTTTGGTGACGTCAGAGACTATTTCTGGCCACAAGGTCAGATGTCATCTATTTCTTGATGCTAGCTTTACTTGCACACCTCTAGCCTCTACAAACGGTCTTTTTTCGGTGCACAAGACTTGGAGAGAAATATTTAATCCGGTCTAATCGGCTTCTTGGCCTGTAAGCTACTTCCGGTTTTAACAGTAATCAGACTGCAGCTCAGGTCTTTTCTGCGTAATTGGTTTTGGAGATGTATAAGCATAATATTCTCGGATTAAGAAGGGTCAGGGGTCAGAGATCGTGAAAGCGTAGCTTAGAACTAGAAGACAATTCATCGTTTAGTGAGCGATGCAATAAGCGAACGGGAATAGTTATCGCAATTCTTTCCCTTCCGGAAACAACGGGCTTGTAGATTTATTTTCAACCGACGAGCGAAGAAGTTTTACAAAATGCGACTCTTTAATAAAGACAACCAGAAATAATTTTCTGCAGGTTTAAAAATCGACATATTGCCCATAGGTTGCGGTGGGAATGGGAAAGGACATAAAGCGAAAGAAAATGGGACAAACAGGAATTGTGATCGATGTTGATGGTGAAATTGAGTTGTGTGCTGTGCAACAAGTACTACTCCTGATTATTTTTAAGAATTGGATATCATTAAAGGTTTTAGTGGAATTACTAATTAGCTCGTACTTAGGAATCATTATTTTTTTATATAATGCAATCGAGAACCGATACTTGGAGAAAGGTTAATTAGTTCTAAGCGCAAACAGAATTTTTTTCTCCGTATACTCCAGTTTCTCTATCCTGTGAGTATGTTGTACATTGTGTTGAATCTTCGTGTATGTAAAAGCGCACTGAGCCAGGTTTCGGGGATACAGTGCTGTGTAAATATTAACTGTTGTGTTGATGTTACATGGACAGATTCACGTTTGACACGACAGACAGGACACTGAAAGAATGTTGTCCAAACAGGAAGCTTGTGATATTGAGTCTTCAGCCCGCCAAGAACCTACCTCTACCTCAACCAGCAACAGAACACCCAACACAGATTACCGAAAGACTAGAAGCATCATCACGAACTACCAAGACACAAGCAGGCTCAACACAGACTACAAAGGACAAGTAGAATCAACACCGTCTGCCAAGAAATACGTTGAGCCAACGGTGACTGTCCACACACAAGCCGAATCAACAGACTGCCAATGAGCAAAGAGAACCAACATAGGCTGCTACATTGCTTATACAACAGATTTAGGACATTCTGGCAACTTCCTCACAAAAGTCTGCTCCTACCCTCCCCAGACAGCCAAGAAAACCAGCGCAAACATCCATCACTGGCTTAAAGCAAAATAACAGGGCTAAAAATGGTATGTTCGGAACATAAAGTGTTTTATTACAATATTGCGAAACAATTTTCTTCACGGAATAAAGGCATTTTATGAATGGTGAGAGATGATGTCATGTGTGTGATGTTCTTTGATGACATATGGTTGTCGGAAAGTCTTTCAGTTCCAAGAAAATTTATGATAATTCATGTTTTCGAGTATTCCTCGCGCATGCAAGAACGACGCCTAGGGAACGCGCAAAGAATAAATGGAAAGGATATTTATTTTTTGGGAAAAGCATACTTTTTTTTATCAAGAATAAATGTCTGGAAAACATTAGCCAGCTAAAAACTGATTTAAAAGTTAGGTAATTACGAACTGGATGTATTATTTTCTATCATTATTTCTGTGTATTATTTCAAGCTTATAAAACTGCCATTTCTGTACTTATCTTTTATTGTCACATTGGTTTTCCATGATTCTTGCCACCAACCAGTCTTACTGCGCTGTGGCATCTCATACAAAGCGGAAGTGCTAATAAGAGCCAATCAGAGCGCACAACACATTTCTCAATACACTCATGCAAGAGTGAAGGTGGATACAATTGTTCTGGATATAAATATGCAATCTAAGAGGTTTTTTTGGCGCCCATGGGAATTGTGGCCACTACCAAACTGGAGACCGCCCCTGGAGCGATGTCTGCCTTTGTCTGTGGCCAGAGAGGAAGTGGACCGACAGGACGGGACGGCCCTTGAATCGTGAGAACTGGCAGTCCTGTGGCCCGCCATGTATCGAACAGCGGCCGTCTGCACGCGGGTTGAGATCACTGGCGCCGATGTAATCCGGGTCACTCACCCTCCCCTCCACTCCCGAGGGCAGCGCCCACACCTTCCTCAAAAGTTCACCTCCATCTTGCTCTGTATCCTCCCCCAAGGTTTAGCTGCTGCAAGAAATATTGAGGTTTGAACGATCTCTCTTCTCACTCCTGCTCTATTCCTCCCCCCTCTCTCTCACACACACACCATCCATAAATACAAACACATACAATAACACTCTCTCTTTCTCTCTCTCACACTGCTGTTTCCGCTGTACTACCCCAGTGATAGTTGGCTGTGACAAGACATTCCTTCATCAAACTGTTTTCTCGTGTTAGATGCGCCTTCCTGCGGCGCCATGCATTCGTCACGCAGTGGAAGTCAGCCATGCACGTCACGTGATGTAACATTATTATCTTGGTTACATAAAGATAATAAAAGTGATACTCTGTAGTACATAGGTCCCCGAGGTGCAATTAATGAAACTTTATTCGGGGATTTTTCGCTGAAAACAACGAGGACCTCATGTAGGTATTGTCAAAGTGGATGAGGGTAGTTGAGTTTGCGAGAAGAAGCTTTGAAGAGGGAACATATAGCTGAGTAGTCAGAGTACCCCGTCCCAAGTTTGATTGATTGATTGATTGATTGATTGATTGATTGATTGATTGATTGATTGATTTTTACCTCTTTGTCAGGTACAACAGCTACAACACGGTGGGATCAAAGTCATCATAAACGGCGAGTAACAGACCTGCTCACCTCCCTCAGAAGCAGGTTGTAGCCTAAAACTGAGCAAAGTACAAAATCAGGATTTATCTTCTCCCTCATCTCTTCGTCTCGTTAAGCTTCTGTGATGGTCTCAGTTTCACCGATGGTCTGAAGAACACAGTCCAATACAATCTCTCTTTCTCCTTTCTGTTTTAATGCTTCCCAACAGGTAACATTTTTTCTTAATTATTTGTTATGTAAATTTTCGCTTGGTTTTATTTTTACTTCTCTTGTGATGGATCGGTGGTTTGCACAATAATGTTCAGATTTCCCCCTTTTTGTCCCCCCCCCCTCTTACTTGTTGCCCTTCCCACTGTTGTCTCACTCACCTCCACCCATCTCTCCCTACAGTCAGCCTCAACAACACTCTCCTTCAGTGGCTCTTTCTCTCTCTTTCGCTGCCTAAAAGAAGACTTGCTTAAAGCGAATATGATAATGTATGAAAATATATTCAGGTCACAGTCATATCACATCTTTTTGTAATCGAGACTGCGTGAAGCTTGTGGACGAGGCTGTGACAGGAGGGTAGGAAAGATGCTTGCTTGAACAGTACTCTTTCTTTCTTTTCTCTCTTTTCTCTCTTTTTCTCTATGTTTCTCATTTTTTCTCTCTTTTTCTCATTTTTTCCCTCTCTTTCATTCTGCGTGATGCGGTGGCGCAAGGGTTAGTTCCTGTCCCCAGTACAGTGATGATTGGCATCCGTGGGTTCAAATCTCGTCTCGGATACTTTGTTCTTTCTCAGCATGTGACATCTGTTTACAGTGATATAACCTTAGTTGCTGACTTGGCGTAAAACACCTATTCCCACTCACCCACCCTCTTTCTTTTCTCTTTCATTAAGCGTGTGTTGAGTAAATGTAATCACATGAAAGGAGAAGGAAAGAAAAAGAGTTAGTTGTCTCATGCCATGAGGGGAACTGTGCGTGTCCCCTTACATTACCCACTAAAGGCTAGGGGTAGATGTCCGTCTCTCATTTTCGTAATAGTGGTATTATACAAGTGATTGCTTTCTGTTGGTTGGGGGTCCCATTGGTTCCAACAGCTAGCAGCAGAAAGCACGCTCCAGTTTCAATCTGCGGAACTGTACATGTACTTGGGTGCATGTTGTATGGGGGAGGGTGTGAAGGGTAGTGAGCTGACTGGGTAGTGTGTGTATGTTCCAGTCCGACCTTTCAATTCTTGACCCATCTTTTGGTCAACTCATTGGTTATTACGAAGTTTTAAGCACAGGGGATGTTTCTCAATTTTATACTGGAAACCCCAGTACAGAAGGTCAAAGTTCGAGGTTCTGCACATCCAGCAATAACGGCTACCTAATTTATTGTCAAGTAATTGAAAAGGAGGCGAATGGACGGGTTAGGCCTGTTTCTTGCTTGCAGTGTTCTATAGGAAACGATTCATCTTGACTGATACAAGCTGATTAGCGACGATTGAACAACCACCGCCATTCAGGTTGGTCTTTGCTCTGCTTTATAGCCAGGGCTCCAGGGGAAAATGCCACATCAGCATTCTTATGTGGTCCGGTCACTGCTTTATAACTAAGGGATCAAATGCTTGCCTTGGTTTATCCGGGTTACCTCAGGACACCGACTTGTTCTCACTTCTTGACTGTAGCCCTCGCGGTGAGCTGCTCCCCCCACTTGTCGGCTTCGTGTGCTGGATGGCTGGCGGGCCGCCAAACAGCACCTGCTGGTGTTTGAGCCTCGTCACCTCGTTCCTAGACAGCTGGGCACGCCTGGCCTTGGTTTCCCGTCACTCTCTTCTGCACCCGGAAGGCTATCGATCCCAGGGAAAAACGCCCCCTCCCCCACCTTATCGCCAGGCCGCTGTTTGCAAAACAGTCGGGTGCAACCGTTACTTCAGGCCCCCTTCATCTAAACGTTATCGACCAGCTGCCAATGAGCAGAGCAGCAACAGACAATCTCAATTTCAAGCTTGCCTGGGTTGTTGTTTTTTTTTGGGGGGGAGGGGGGCTATGGGGGGTCCCACTTTCCCCCCTCATTATTATTTTCAAATCGTGCTGGTGTGATTAGGATTGTCGGAAATGTGTGTGGCTCAGATACTAGTGCTGATTGTGTTTTGGGAAAAAGTTTGTAGAAAGAACATTAACTGGATTATTGACCAGCAAAGAATAAAGCCGGTTAACAGTGGTGGGAGCGGTGCAAGGCAGCTGGCCGGGACCCAGGTTTCGTTAGTATCCCCCTGGCAGGGACGCAGCTGTGTTAAAAGGGTCAGTAAATCCTGTTTTAGCAATGCAGCTGTATTGAACTCTTTCAGAAAGTCCTGCCTGTTAGATGCAGCTGGGTTAAAAGGGTCAGTAAATCCTGTTTTAGAAATGCAGCTGTATTGAACAATTTCGTAAACTCCTGCCTGGTAGATGCAGCTGGGTTAAAAGGATGAGTAAAGCTCGGTGGGAGACGCTGATATGTCGAAAGGGTTATTACAATCCACTCTGGATAATGCAACTGTGTACAAAGGGTTCTGAAAGTCTTGTGGTGAAATGAAATTTGTGATGAAATGGTTTCGTGTAGTCGTTGTCGGGGTCTGTAAGCACAGCAAGCCGCCATTTTCCGACTCTAGCCTCTCAGCTGCAGTTCTCATGTATGTAAACTAGAAACATTACGGTCACGCTTTGCCAGTCCAGCGAATACCTAAGCGGCTTCTGTGCACCCCGTATGCATGTAAAACGAGACCTCTTATCTTCCGAGCGAGTTCTGCGCTCGACGCAGGAAGTATCGCTAGGGGGCAGCACGTTACCGCAGGCTGTTACATCATATCGCAGGCTGTAACGCCATATCGTGACGCGATAGTAGTGCAATGCTCTTGCTCCAATGTGTTGATACTGCTTTCGTCTCAGGAACAACGAGAAAGTCTGCGAGAATAGAAGGATATCTCAAGAGTGGGGACAGGGAGTACAGTTGGCAAGTCATGGCGGCGCGCAGGAGGGAGGACTATGGTTAGGTTGCCAGGGGCGATGAACGTGTACGGAGTAGGATGAAGATGGTACCCAGGGGAGGGGGAGATGTGGATGGGATTGATCTTGGTGGTAAAATCTTTCGTTTGTGGCCCTTGCCACTGGACAATCACAATACCCGGCCTTAACATCACATCTCGGAAAATATCCACATCAATCTGGACGGGGGGAAAGTCTCAGGCCTGGTCATCGGGAGGAGGGGTTTCTTAGCTAAGGTACTCAGGATTTATTTCCCATCATTACTTTTCCCTTTCTCTCCATCAAAATCACCTCAAGGAAGCAACAATTTCCTGGTTAAAAAAAAAACATCCAAACGGGTGTAGAAGTCACGTTCTTACACATGACTGAGCGGGATTTGAGGTGGCGACTATGGGAAGCTGTGATGTCACACACGTAACAGTCGACTATGAGGTGTAATACCTAGCTCATGGCCTGCAATCCGCTTGACATCCGACACCACACGCAGTCTTTGCTTGCGAGCCGCTGTAACCGGCAGCCTCGATCCAGTCCATCACGACCTTTTTTCTGATCGATGCACATCGTGAAGACTCCGCGAGCCTAAGGAGACCACAGTGTGTACATACACCGGACAGGGGCCGGTCACATGGAAGAGCCACACCGTCAGTTCCGCAGACGATCCCATAGTCTTGCCTGAGCGAGTGCCGGTCTGAGCCCCTGATTCAGACGAATTGGCGGTTTATCATCGATCTTGTTTGTCCTTTGGTGACGTTTTGTGGATTCAGTTAATGTTAGCATGAGGAGTTCGCATGGTCATACTCATACAAAACTCTGATTTTTTTTCAGGGGGAAAAAAAGGACTGATCACATTTATTGTTGTAGCTAACTGATGACCAGAGGGTGATGATGGAATTAATACGATGACAGTGTCCCGCGGCGAGGAATATGAGCAAAGCATTGCTTCCACTTGGATTCTCGTCAGTTCTTGTGGGCTGATAATGGACGATGTGGTTGGGTGTCTGTTAATAGAATCCATGAACGAATTTTATGGAGGTGAACTTCATGTTGAACTCTGCAACGAGAGATGAACCTCAAATTTCTTTGTTAAAAGTGAATGTTGAAAGGGACTGGTGGCTGACCGGCCGTGGAGTCACGTGGAAGACCTCTTGCAGTCCGCTGTCAGGGAGGAGACCAGAACGCCGGTCCGTGAAAAGCCAGCATTCCTAATAAAATGTGACACAGACAAGAAGCTGGCTTTATCATATTTGTGAGACAAATGGCCGCCAGCTGGGTAATGGGAATGTCACCACTTCAAGCGTTTTCGGAGGAAGGAGCAGCGCCACCTAACGGGCTCTCGTGTTTTTAAAAGTACTGATCTGATTTGATTGATTGGAGGCGCGTGACTTGCAGCCCAAAATATACGAATCACCGACATTCAGACACCAGTGGGTGTGGCTCAGACACTATCCCGAGTGCTTAAGACAAGAGATGGAACGATTCGTAGCAAGCCCATGATTTTTGAAATACAGTGTACGAAATGGTTATACTAATGCTGTTAACCCTTGCTATCCAACAAGATGAGGAAGGGAGTTTTTCTTCTTTTTTTTGGTGGGGGGGGGGTAGAGAGAAATAGAGAGAGGATGCGTGAGATAGAACCGAACAGTCTACAGGTCAAGAACACCCTATATGTTGTCAGCTGCCATGGATAATAAAGTTCAACACCCATGACACATACAAAATAAAATAAAATCATTTAAAGGAGTAGGCAGCATTATCACAACCAGTCAAGGAAAAGTGTCCGTACGGACAGTCATCGTCTTTCTTCCTATGGAAAGCCCCAACCTAAACGAGAGAGAGAGGAAAAGAGCATAATGGTAGCAATAAATAAAAATGCAAAATGTCTCCGCCCAGTCCCCCGCAAGGAACATGGCAAGGAAGTGGAGCAGTATATTGAACATTACGCCGATCCCACAGTAAACAGCAACGGTCACAAAGACCAGCCATAATCAGTGCTCTGTGCTCCAGTCCTCACCCGGGGCACCCCCACACTTTTCGAAAACACGCCACTCGGCAAAGCAAATCACAAACCATAACCCAGCGGTTCTCAACCTTTTACATGTGGCGACCCCCCTGACGAACACCGGTACGTCCGCGACCCCCCTTAGCCAGCTAGGTCGGTGGAAGAGGTGGGGAGCCTTAGCTAACCTCGAACGCCGCGTCGAGGAAATCAACAACGGAAGAACAAAGTTCGTATCTGCAAGAAGTATAACTGTTAATGAAATTTTACTAAAGCAAATTCTGCGGTGCCAATAAATATTATTTTATTGGACACTCACTTTGATTAATGAGAAGGTTGAGCCTGCTTGCTGTTGCATAGAGAAGCGAACCTGTGTGCGATGTTCGTACCCACTGCTATTCGCAGCTCAGCCTCTGCGTCCACACGATTTCTGTATTTCGACTTCAGTGCTGCCAATGCTGAAAATCCTTGCTCACACATATACGAAGTTGAAAATGGCAGAAGAACTTTCATTGCTTTCTCAGAAAGGAGAGGATATTCACCGTTGATGCTAATCCAGAATGTTGGCACTGGTGTTGTTTGGAAGACCATTTTCAGGGATTGGTCACTCGAAAGGTCGATGAGCTGCTCTTCTTCTTGCGTGGACAACCCGCTTGTGCTAGGATCAGCCAGAAATGGATTACGAATCCACTCGTATTTAGTCACATCAATTTCAGCGAAGTAATGCTGAAACCTTTCTTGCAGTCCGTTTAGATGGGCAATAATTACATTCTTCACCTGATCAAGATTCAAGTTGTCAGCCTTGCACTTACACAAGCACGGAAACATATCAAAAATATTTTCTTGGCGTATCTTTTGCGTCCACAACGAAATTTTTCGGACGAAAGCATTCATCTTGTCAGTTGTTTGTAATATGGTGGTGTCCTTCCCTTGTAGAGAAGTATTCACAACGTTCAGCTTCTCAAATATGTCCGATAAATATGTCATTAGCAGCAGCCATCGGTTGTTCTTCAGCCCCCACCCCGCACTGTCTGGTCATGGCCTTCTGTCAGGGACCTAGAGTACTGGACTGAGCACGTGCGAGGGCGAAAGGGTGTGAATGATGGACGTTTCCTGAATGCCTGCCTTTTAGATGTTAAAAAAAAAAGAGAGAGGTGACTGGAGAGGGAGAGGGGAGTCGGCGATGAGAGAATGGGGGAGAGAGAGGTCAAAAGGCGAGAGGAGGGAGATTGGAGGCTTAATTGTTGAGAGGGGGATTGTGTTTTGAGTTTTGGAAGTGAGAAGTCACTGCATGCCGAAACAGTGTACTTGAATAGGGAGAAGAGATTTGGAGTTTGATCGCCCTCACCACTCGGTTACACAATCTAAGCTAATTTCACTAATACCGGTATCAGAAACTTTTAAAAAAAGGACCACCTTCGCGACCCCCTTGTAGGCACGTCGCGACCCCCCAGGGGGTCGCGCCCCACAGGTTGAGAACCGCTGCCATAACCCCAGTCTCAATCGCAAGTTTGACACCGCGGTGACGACCGCACATATACATGGAAGGAGGAGGAGGACCCAGCAATATCGAGAGCACGCAAGCAGGCACGTGACACCGCTCCCAACATGTCCCACTGAGAAGACACCAAGCACAGTCCACCATCCCCAAACATTGCAGTGTAGAAGACCCCAGCAGTGTCCCACCCAACTACACACTTTCCCAAATCGTGTTCTTCACACAAAGCCGAGGCTGGCACGGGGCGAACTGCTGTTAGTTCCTTGTACTTTCTTGCCCTCCTCCGTGCATGCTTTTTTTATATTATTATTAGCAGTCGCCAGATCCTGCGGGTATATATAGAACTCAGCCTTCTATCGTATGAAGCCAGCGAGACTTGATAAAGCAATTATTGTGAAGATCGTGACTACCGTCCATCGGTTCACATCTCGCCTCTGCCCCGCTCAATCTCTCTGTCCGATTAATCCTGTATCAAGTCTGTAGGTACATCAACTTTCATAAATATGCACTATTGTTGTCATTACTACTTGTATAGTCCACTGTATATTGTCGTTTTCTTCGTGCTTATGCATGTTATTATTGTATTATTTTGTTCTTACTTCCTCTGTCTACAAATTTTAAAAAGTCAAGAAAAGGATTAGAGCTCAATTCAAAATATAGCCTTCTTAGCACGAGTGACAAGAAAGATAAAACCCTCGTTCTTGTTATGTAATAAGCGGGTAGACATCAGCGAAGAACCTGAGCAGTGAACCCGAGTACTTAGGTTATCGTGCGACACAGTGCTCAAGTCAACAAGGCCACTCCATTGCTCTGCGCGTGCACGTATCAAACAGTACAGCTCATCGGGTATCGTCTTGCTGTCACATCATTGACACAGCCTTCGCCATCTTTATCGGTGCATGGTCACGCTTCTGTCTGCCCTAAGTAGAGTTGTGTGCTTAGATTCATTGATTATGTCATCCCTTACGAACTGCGAAGACGAGGCGGACAACACTCATCGTCCTAGTTCAGCTGCAGCACGCGCTACATCCTTTTTGCTACCCAATGTCCCCCACGAGCGTTCCCCAGCATCGCGGTGACACAATCATTTTATCAATTCGACGCTGCGGGAGGAACTGGAAAAAAAACCAAAAACAAAATAATGATAAAGCAAAAGGCTTCGTCGTCAACACTACCCCTCGCTGTTTGATGTTCAGCGCGCCGAGCGACGCAGTGGTGTTGGGTTTCGACAACAGGACTGGCGAGAGAAAAGGTCTCGAGAACTCGGAGGGTAGACTGCGTATTTGAACCTCGGAGGGTAGACTGCGTATTTGAACCTCGGAGGGTAGACTGCGTATTTGAACCTCGCATTCTGGACTGGATGGGTTAGCCATCAGGGTCAGCTACCAACGGGCTCAGAAGTTGGTGCTGACGAAGTAAGTTGGAGTTAGGTCAGAAGTGGGGAACCTTTATTTCCTCCAATGGCCATTTGGATATTTTATTCATTCGCAGGCAATTCAAAATTATAGACTGAAAAGTATATTTGGTCAAGGGTTAGTTTCACCTCAGTTTGATAACACTGCTGCAACATGTACACTCGCAACCTGTGTGGCACTGACTGTTCTCTGAGTCACCACAATGCAGGCCGCGGTCAGCCGACCGGAAGCATACTTGTCTATCCCGTAATGAACGTTTCTTGCTTGTCCCTAAAAAATTTACCTTGTTATCATAATGATGCACGTAATATAAATTTATTGCTATGAAAACAGCTCCTTGATTTACTGAGTTCCTGAGGCCGAGCCAGGCCAAATGATTTCGCATCTGAGTAACTGAACTGGGGCAGAATATTTATATTCATGAGTGTGAATTTCAGAAGCACTGATCCTAAATCGAATTGGAATGTCTTGTAAATGTTTATTATTAATAAAGGTTCAAGCGAAATATCAAATTTAAAAATTCTATGCATAGGAAATCTGTCACTGCTAGAGAGAGAGAAAAAAAATGACAAATCATTATTGACGAGGGTAACAGAATAAGCAAAAATTCTTCTTCTTTACATCTAGCCCTCGATCTAAAGAAAGGAAACCGAAAAAAACCTTTACTACAATCAAAGACATTAATCAAAGAAGATCGACGCAGAGTTCTTTTATTATTATTATTTTTGTCACACTGACTTCAAACCTCGAGTGTGATTAATGTGATTATCTTCTGGTCTATCTTTTATTTCTCTTGTGGTTTTCTGTCAAGAGATTTCGGCTTCCTTGAATGTCAGAATGAAGATGGTCGAAACTGTAGAGGATGTTGCTGTTGATCGCAGCAAAGATCATAGGCAGGGTGGACCGTTAGACTGGTACCTGAATTAAATGGCCCTCAGCATGTCATGAGCTTTTGGCACCTGTACCCGAATACATTAATAACTTTCCAGTCAGTGTCACAGGTGGATCGTGTCACCCGTGGTGTAAATTGGATTTCTGTACAGGAGCTAGAGTTCCTTAACGCCTGACGACATTTGTATGTCGAGGGTAACACGAGGGTAGCGTGGGTCACGTTTTTAACTGCACTGTGTCACAGGAGAACATGCAAACGTTTTTCTCCCTCCATGTCGCTCAGCTTGTGTGAGAGCAGACCTGACGGGGTGTGGGGTGGGGGGCAGGAGGTCTGGTGTACCCGTGCCCGTCACTGAGAAGGGGCCTGGCCTCGGTCAGTAGATTTTTTTCCTCCTTCTTTTCCTTTTAAAGAAATGTTGACTTAACATTCCTCACCCTGGGGATTTTTTCTGTGGAGCGCAGTACTGCAAGTTTTCCCCCTTTAATATCATTTTTCCTCATTTACTAGGCCCTCACGTGTAAACAAGTCTATGTTCAAGTAGTGATGTAATTATAGTGCAGTTGTTCTAATGTTTGCAGTTTATATTGCGTTACTGACTGAAATGTAGATAGTGACTATTGAATTGTAAGCATATTATTATATGATGGGAAAATAATTTACGATTACAATGACAATGAGCCCGGAAAGGTCGTCTGCCCCTGGGTCCGTGCTGGCTCTCGGTGGTCCTGTGTGTGATCACAAAAAAACAAACAACCCTTGTCTCCTTGACTTCTTCCATGTCGGCCTCTGTGTGAGAGATGCCGGTCGCAACAATAATTTGCCTAATGCAACATTGATATAACTGTTCTTGCCAAATAGTTTAATTTGTTCGTGCACGGCTGGAATTTTGTACAAGTGCTTCTCGTTGATGCAACAATTTATCATTAAATCTTCCTTCTGAAATGTGTTTGATATTTTATAATAGCATATAACTCATTCAAACAGTAACACGATTTAAGCATGTTTGTACATTTATTGAATGGTTCGCACCCTAAACATGTTTTCAATACATCCAATGTGGAAGAGGTTCCATAACTCATCTCGAGCATGTACTTAAATCGGGTCTCTGTGGAGGAGTCACATTGAGATGAAGTTGAAGCAGCGATGCTTCAACGTTGGATGGGGGTGAGAAGAGTCGTGAGTTCACTTGTGTCAAAGTTGATGGCTTATCTGCTGCCATCTTTGGTTAGATTCCATGCACAGCCAGGACAGAACTCGGTGGTTGTCGTCTACTGCTGATGAGATTGTCAGTCATTCGTCACTTGACTGGTACCTGCCATTGTGGGGGAGCACATGGACATGGTAGCTGTCAACGCCCGCCTCACACATTTGTTTTGAGATTGACAGGCTTTCCTGCGCGTGGTCATACCCGGGCTGTGGTCCTGGGTAATTTCTACCCTCGCTGGTCACCTCGGCCCGATCATTCGTCACGCTTTGTTCAATAACACCTCTGCTTCGCGGATCCGAGAGCTCGGCGAGGACAAATGACTTCTTTCACATGCACCTCTGCCGATAAATAAGTTACTGAATGTAGTCGTGTCGATCTTTGCCAGCTGTGGCTTTGCACTAAATGAGTCTCATTACAGTGGGGGCTCTTCTAATACAGCGGGTGTGTTTTCCCGCTGAGAAATCGTTTTTCTCGGTTGTGTTCGCGGAGTACTTTTAGCTGGCTGTGCTTACATGTTTACATACTTTATTCTCAACTTCTCTCTGCCGCGCTGCATTGGCTGCTGGCTGACTTTAAAAACTGAACCACAACGAATTTTTAAAGATAGGTAGATGAGACTCGTTAAAAAAAACCCAGCTAAAACGGAAATAGAATTCTCAAATGTAAAAAAAAAATATATATATAAAATTTCAACAACAGAAAGGAATTCTGAAATGATGGACTCTGAGGAATCTGTGTTCAAGTTTACACACGTGCAAGTTTGTGGCAAGGAGGAGGGTGTCTGCTTTCTTCCCGCATAGGTAATCCGGATATTTCTGAACTTATCCTTTGAACTTATCTTTGCCTTGTTTCTTGTCGTTTCTTTTCGATTTGACATGATGTTGTCTGGTAAGCTTAAGAGGTCCACCGGCTGTTAGGTGCAGACTGGGTGCTGAGTCATTTTTCCATCTGTAGGACAGCGTGCTTCTTGCATGAAGTATTGATCAGAGCGAGTTTTTAATAACAGTTTAATCTTGCTGTCGGAACATTTGACACGCACAGCAGGTACTACCACACCCGCCGTTTCATATCTGATTGCTTGATGATAGGTGGACGGAATGCATTGAGAGACTGCAGTAATGTCGCCATGTGTCCGTCATGCACGTGGGCGCACGCGCGAGATGGAGATCGCTTCACAAAGTGACCGATACAGACCGAAGAGAAAAACTTGCTCTGATCGTCAGAGAGAGGCTGTTGATTTAATGTTAGACGAAATCATATCAAAACTTTTCAGGTACAGGAAAAGGGTGTCATAAAGGTAATATTAATAACTGAGTTGTATAGAGCATCTACCCGCGTGTAGGCGAGCTCCACCCCGGTGCACACGAACGACTCCAAACAAACCGACAGTCAACGATACACGAAACATAATCGTCAGCAGATGGATGACATTGTGACAGACATAAACCAAGTGCGGGGGACGAAGATGAATAACTGATAAAGTGAAAAAGATTTATTAAAGGGGTGGGTTATGAACCCGGACTTGCAAGCTTCAAGTAGACTCAGCTGGAAGAGAAATGGTACATTCAAGTAGAAATAGTGCAGTGTCCATGGTACAGCGCGTGGGAAAGAGAACTAACCCTTTCCTGTGTGGAGGTGAAGATATTCTCCACAGCACACCCCTCCCACCTCGGTTACTTAGACCAGAGAAGGAGGAAAACCTGTCAAAAGTGGGAAGCATGACACGTTCAGTGTAGATAGCAAAAACTAGTCCTCAAAGTCTGTTTCGTGCGATAAGGCAGATAGTGTGATTGGTAACTTTCTGTGCCTCTCTATGGGTGGCATTCGGCAGTCGGGTATGCATGTATGCAACAGTGCTCCACGGCTGCACAGATCCGCGAGTATCACGTACAGGTGATAACGTGGTTGCTACGTTACGTGACACTCACGGCCACGTGAGGACAAACAAGAAAGAAGGTTAGTGTTACGGTTGACAGTGGGGGGCCATCGTCAGGATGTTTGTGGTTGGGATACCCTTAAATGTTGGTGGCCCAAGTAGTCCTAATAAACACCTGAAGTTAACATATAGACCGGCGTCATCAGATGATATATCTTCCTGTTTCACCTGTCAGTTACCTGCTAACAGCTTTTTTTTTTTAATTTCTCTCCCTTTGCGTAGTGCGTGCATGCTCCAGAGAAAGAGCGGCTGAAACACCGAGTGAGTGGATTCAGCCAGCCAGTCCATCGTGGCTGAGTAGACAGTCGATCATGGATGAGCGATCTAGTTGTGATGCGTGTTCCAGTAAATAAATATTCAAATGAGTGAGCGCACGAGTGATCGACTCACTGAGCGATGGTTGATCGAGGGAATGGATGAGCGACTGGACGAGAGACCGGACAGGACAAAACTTGATGTAGCACTCGGTAACACAGTTGATGCCGAGTGCATTGGACACTCGCCTGGCGCGCGTTTCACCTGCCTTCCATTTGGCTTTTCCTCTCAGAAAGTCGATTCGTGTCACGCGGAACCTGCTGGTGTGATTGAGCATTCTATATCATGGCTCGTGGACAAACAGACTCCGACCCTGATTGGTGATTTGGTTTTTCAATAGCAGCATCAGCAATGCAATTAAAACGGTCGTCAGGTCTTTTGTCAGCCGGACGCTAGAAGGACAATCACAACAGCTTGCCTGGAAGATAAGAGCGGAGAATGTTTCACAGGCGGTCGATGTGCCTGCACCTTCACCAATCCAGTCACACACATCAAATATACAAAAACACTACACTCTGATCTTCTCTGCTGTATCCGGAATATATATTGTGTTATCTGTACTCGCACACAGCAGGAAAAACAAATTGTGAGTCTGCATGAAGACTAAATACAGAAAATGTTTTACATTTAAAGTAGTGGCTAACCCTTAGATGGTGATTGTGACGCCTGTTGTCAGCATGATGATGATGATGATGATGATGGATGATTAATGATGGATGATGATGATCTTGTTGCAGTGCGGATGGTTGCAGTGAGGGCGGCCCATGTCTTTAGTGCCTTGCCTCCTGTACATCTGCGCTAACGTGGTGTTCATGGTGCTGGTGTGGCTCTACAACCGTCGGCCCCAGCGCCCGACGACCACGCGGCACGGCCCTACCCCCGGTCACCTGGCCAACGGCTTCAGCACCTCCGTCAGCAGCAGCAGTAGCCGCTGGTCGTCTAGCCGACAAAGCAGCTTTATGTCCATCCTTGGCCTGGGCGACTACCAGAACTTCTGCGCTTTTGAGGACCACTTCTCCTCCTTTGGGGAAGTGGCCGAGGCTTGCAAGAGGGCAGGACTGAGCCGCTGCCAGCTGATCCTGGGGGTCGACTTCAGCGCCAGCAACGAGTGGCAGGGCCGCAAGACCTTCAGCGGCAACTGCCTGCACCGCGTGATCCCTGGCAAGATTTTGAATCCCTACCAGAAGGTCATCTCCATCATTGGTCGCACCTTGGAATCGTTTGACAACGACAACTTCATCCCAGCCTTCGGCTTTGGTGACAAGACCACAGGCGGTGATGCGGCTTTTTCTTTCACGACGCATCCCAGCGGTTGCCATGGTTTCGCCGAGGTGCTGGCACGCTACGAGCGGCTGGTGCCGCGCCTGACGCTAGGGGGCCCTACTAGCTTCGCCCCAGTCATCCGACAAGCCATCGAGATCGTCAAGGCCCGCGCCTGCTACCACATTCTCATCATCATCGCCGACGGCCAGGTCAACGAGTACGGGCCCACGGTGGACGCCATCATCGAGGCCTCCTTCTATCCGCTTAGCATTGTCGTCGTCGGCGTGGGTGATGGACCCTGGGACGCAATGGAAAAGTTCGACGACCGCATTCCCGAGCGGCAGTTCGACAACTTCCAGTTCGTGAACTACCATAAGGTGACAGCAAAGCGGCGCAACCCGGACGCTTGCTTGGCCTTGCACGTGATGATGGAAATACCAGACCAGTACAAGACCATCCGGGCACTTGGTTACCTGGACAATGAGGCAGAGCCGGAACAAGACATTAGAAAACTGTCGACAAAAGCGACTTTAAAAGTTCCATAGGAATAGTACGACAGAAAACAATTTTTTACAAGCTTTATTTTTTACTCGTACAGGCTTTTATCTTAATACCTACCCTTCCCCTTACCCAACCATCTCCCAAAACGTTTTAATTTATTTTGCAAGACTTCCGCAATCAGCATTCCCGTGTGTTCTGTGTTTACAAAGGAGTGTTTTGTTGGGGTTTTTTAAATTTGTTTTGTGTGGTGATAGGAGGAGGTGTTCAAGTTTACATGTCTTTGCGAGTTATCATTATCATCCATCCCAGAACTGGAGTCCCGCGGGGTTAACGATCGCGCTTCCTGCAAAATCGTTGGCCTGTGTGTTCCATGTAGCACATTCCCAGGAGTTTTCTCACATGCCTGGAATCGTCTTTCCGTTTCAGCAGAGACACTTCTCGCTCCCCTACTGCAGGATAGGGAGTATGAGGGACTTTACAGTCTGTGCTTGGTACAGTCTTTACACCTGATGCTGCTGCTGCGCCAAATCCTGTTCAGCCTGGTCCATTGCTGCCCTCGCTATTGAGTGTATACTGCTCTGAACCAAGCTAGAATAATTATATTTGCGTAGAAGCCGGATGTCATTTGGGAAGTTCCTTGTTCAAATGACATAAGGTGTGACGTCAAAATAAGGTGACGACAAAAAGATGACGACAAACGGAGGACGTAAAAGAAATTGGAAGAGGGCAGACGACAGCGTGTCAGAGAAGGAGCACGGACGTTGTTGAGCACGGTTGCTATCGTCAGTCCGAAATCCCACCATTCGGCTACATTTCACATAATGAAAAAAAAAAAAAAAGAAAGGCGATGGCTGTTTCCTTCAAAGCAGTTGTATATAAAAATCGAGGCTGGTAAGAATGTGGTCGAGATAATGACTCCCCCTGGGCACTTGAGGAGTCTCCATTGATTTAACTCATTTACATCGCAGTATACGAGAAAATTGAAGAAACGGGGTGTAGTCTACAGAAAAGATGGAGCCAAGCCTGACGAGATGGGGGGTCAGTACCTCGGCCCAGGGCTGTGGAGCGGGTCCCGGCATTGGCAGAAATTTTTTTTCCCTTATAAACAAATGTCTGGAGTGGGGGGGGGAATACCAAATCATTACACACGGAGAAATAAAATTTTACGTTTGTACTATATTATTCGCAGGCCTAGTGTAGTAGCGAGGTGGTTAGAGGGGCTGGGAAGAGAGATTGAGGTCACTAGTCGGGGTTATCATGTTTGTGACACGCTGGATGTGCTTGGTGTCGGAAGGTCGCTGGACATCGATGATAAACGATTACAATTAATGATTAATGCAAGGAGCCGTGCTGGTTTTCGGCGGCCATGGAAAAGGCTACCGTGGTGGCCTTGCAGATTGGGAATGACTATCAGCTTTGGCTTTTACCGACAGACCGGCCATCTTGTCAAACCGTTACACCTGTAGTAATGATCCTTCATCTGGAACAGCCAGAACCTCGTTGCTTCTGTTATTCGATCCACCAACGTACAAAACCAGAGTGAGGAACCAGGTGCAGGAAATGGTGATGTGAACAAAAAAAAGTTTTTAAGCTGTTGACCCTTTGAACAATTTTTAACTGTAAACATAAAATTTGTTCTAATTTGGACAATTCTCCATCATTAGCTCTGCATTTTCGTTAGTTTCTTTCCGCATTCTTCTTTAGCAGTAAGTTATAGATCAACTGCAGCTTTGAGGTACACAACAATAACGAATAACCACCATTTCATGATCTGTGAGAAATGTTCTGTCTAGAGATAGTCTTCCTGCTAAATACCCGTTATTGATTTGCTGCTGTACAGAGACTAACTTGGTTGCTGGACGTTAACATGTCCTGTCTGTGATGAATGACCAACTTATCCACCCTGCCCCAAAATTTTCATGCAGTAAACTGCAAATTTTTTTTTTAATTTCATCTATGCAGATGTAATGACAGTGGTCATTTGTAACCTACTGAACAAGTCAGATTACTGGAAGAAAAAAGTTTGTAATACCGTTTGTAATCTTCAAAAGATACTACACATGCTTTAAGAAAGGTTGATATACTTATCTTGAAATCACCTGTGAAAAGTTACACATTCTTTGATCTTCAGTATGTCCAGCCTGTACTTTTTAAATGGTCTGCATACATAAAATGTCTTACAATAACTCCTGTGAATACTTATACAAAACAGTGCTACAGTTGCCAAATTTCTGTTTAGCAATTATTTTCAAATATTTGTTACTGATTTGGTCAGTGCCACAAAGCTTTGTGAGGTATATTACTATTGATATCTACTGTGATGATGCAAAGCTGCTGCTGCATCTGTCCTCAGCTTCACATCCATAATAATTTATCATTTTGTGCATAACCTTCAAACATTTTTCTGTGACAATATTACATGAGCATTAGTTATTGTTGAATACTTTGTATCAGGAATTTTGTATACATGTATTGCTTTGCAACAGTTGGGAAAAACCTACCAACACTGATTACACTAAATGAGCTGCATTTCATAATCTGTAATAGCTTTTTCTGTAGACAGCTATGCATTTGCATTTTGATGCAACAGTATGGATTGTCAGCACTTCACGCCTTACTTTTGTTTTTGAGTTAGCTGTGAAGGGCAGAACTCAATACCCTTTGGGTAGTTGTCACTATTTAAAGTGCTGTATAATGAAGACTGTAAGTACTCCATCCATGCATAATTTATAATTGAAATTATTGGTGATAACTTAGTACGATTTATGTACTTCAAAAATGGTTGCCATTTTTATGAGTTCTTAAATGAATCAAACAGCAGATGCTGAATATAAACCTGCTGACAATATACTGTAAGCAAGAAACATTTATGAGAATCCATTTATCCTGAGAATGGGAGGACACCACGTGATTGTACTCCAGCAATTATCACCTGAGGCTGGGATGACAGCAGTAAGTTTAATTACTTATACTAGCACAGGGGTGGGCAATTAATTTTCCCAAGGGGCCAGATGAGAAACTGGAATGGTTCTAGAGGGCCGGATGAGAAACTGGGATGGTTCTAGAGGGCCGGACTAATATAGTTAACTCAGTTTTACCCAATACTGTATATATATATAGTATATTTACTGGTGGGCGGCCAGCGGGCGGGCCGGTCAGAGACAGGAGGCGGGCCGGCGTTTGCCCAGGTCTGTACTAGCATATTAGCTAACTGCTGTATCTTAGCCATCTAGTTAGCACCTAGCAATGTAGTGCACCGGGCCCCATCCTCCCGAAGACTTTTTCAATTTTTTAGCATTATGTACTCATCAGCAAAGAGTTTGTCAACTTTTACAAGATTTTACTTTCTGAAGGTTCTCAATTTACTAGAAAGTAGAATGAATAACTATAATGGCGATGTTTGAATAATACCTCATTCAGACAGATGCCTGCCCTCTGTTAACAGGATCTGTCCACTGCGCATTCTTACATTGACTTTGTATTTCAGTCTTCCTCCCTAGCTCTGGGCAACTTCCATAAATGTGGTCTTAAAAATATAGTAATGTAGCAGTAATTATATCTAACTTTTTTAATTAATCTTTTTTGAAACAGGTTTAACTTCTCAAGCACCAGCTTGTAATATTTCTGAGTACCTTTATCAGTCAGGCAGTCAAATCAACATGTGCAGAATTTTATTTACAGCTATACCAGTCAGGTTTAAAAAAGTATGCATGACTAGAGTAGGATCAGTCATTTAAGATTCTGTGATTTTTCCACCTTCATGGCAGCTGGCACCATGTTTGCCGACCAACTGTTGGATGGTGTATGGTACCATGAATTATAGCATCAAATAAGCAGAATGTGTTCAAGTTGTTCACACAGCGTGCAAAGAGTGTCTGCAAAAGTCAGCTTTTTTTCTCAGTTTTTCTTGTCTTCTGTAACACCCAACAGAAACTTCTAGTCCATCATAGAATGTTGCAATTTATGTTGTGAATTTTAGGGTTCAAGATCTACCTGTGGTCTGAGCTGTCACATTCATATGTACAGGATGTTTAGGCTTTCTCTCTCACACACGCAGCTATTTCCCCATATTTTTTCTGGAATCTCCTATATTATTACTTTGAGTGACGTGGCAAAAGGTTGTCCACCATTTAGCGCACTACATACCTGTGCTACAAAAGCGTCCATTCCTCCTACTAGGATGTCTACTCATTCATAACTGGGAGAGTAATCAAAAATGTCATTTCACAACTTGCTTAGGTGAACCTCGTAAAAACTTCAAGACATCATCATACCAGCTGTGTATCAATTTACCACTCATTTATTAAAACAAATCCCTTGCAAGGAAAAAGAGACATCTTTCTGTCAATCCATATGGTCATAAAGCCACACTGAGCAAAACTCAGTCCATAGCAGCACTGTACAATTAGCTTATGGATCAGAAATGGTCAATAAATGAATCAATACATACAACATAAGAAAGCTAAAGCCATTATATTATCAATACCTAGTTAATGTTTTCAGAATCCAATAAGGATATTTTTTTAACTAGTTCAAAATACAAAGACAATAACCCTGGAATGCACTAAATTACCAATTTTCAAAAATTCTAAAAAAAAAGAGAGCTATGAGAGACGGATGGACAAAACACACTTAAATTTTGAAATGTGCAAAAATACATCAATCTTACCAATCCTTCCTGAAAATGCACATTTTTGTAAATCCAAAAGGAATGAGGTATGTTCCATGGAATTTTAATATTTCTGACATGCAGGGTCACACAAACCGAGTCTATTTCTGCAGTCAGTAGACTTAAATGGTCACACATCGAGTCATATTGAATGAACACTACTCAGTGATGAAAACTAATTATTGCATCAAATAAGTATCATCGGCCTCTGCAGTTTGGCGCGTCAGCTTTGAACTGCTAGCCATTGTTATACTTATGAAGAAAGTTGTGATAGGAAACTTCCTGTCAAAGTCACTTTTAAATGGAGATAGCTGTGTTTGGAAATGCGTCAGTAGCTTAACTGTTTTTCCCTGTTTCATATCCCATAATATTTGTGTTAAAGAACAAACCCACATGTATGTACTATGTGTCTAAGGTGCAGTCACAGTCTAGGTCATATATGCAAAAAGAGTTTAAGCAAGTTAAAAAAAATCATTTTCATGATGGACAAAAAGGAACTGAATAAAAAAAGCAATGCATATGGTATAAGCATACATAAAACACAGCCATGACCCTTCCATGGAATAATGCTTCTACAAAAACTATAAATTATGTCTTGTAACCTTTACTTAGACGAATAGAAATAAAAAAACAAAACACTTGTGGTAAACACATTTGCACTTTAAATTGACAAAGCACAGCACATTTTAAAATTCGTTCTGCATTTTTTCTTGATATTTATATTTTCAATTCTGCACAAATGAAACATGATCAAATATTTGTAAATATGCCAAGGCATAGTTTATGGCCTGATAATACTGTGTTTTGTGTTATTTGGGTATGCTCTGGATAAGAGCACAATGATAAGAAAATGATAGCTCCCTCTTGGTCCAGTTACAGTAACATCCAGTAATAACAAAAATAAAAAATATCTCTTGTTTCTCAGCACATAAATCCAGACCCAGTATTCCCAACTTTTGTCAAGTTTCAATGAGCATTTTTTTTTTGAGGTATGAGCTCTCAGCTGCTTGTTGTCTGATCAAGGGTTCATGTTCATGACAACTGGAATGCATTCTGGGACACAAGCTGCTGGTCATCTGCATGGCATTAAATTCAGGTTTTCACTTTTTTTCTTTCTAAACCATTATTTTAAATGAAGCGCATGCATATTAACCTACAAATAATTTCACTATCTGGACTACGACTATCTGAAAATGACTAAACATAACAAAAAAGAGAAGATAACCTTTTGGAGGACTTTAAAAGCTGCAAATTTATAAGGAACTATGTGTACAGCTTTCGCATTAAGAGTACAAACGGGGATAACAGAAATATTTAAAATAATTCTACTTTTGTTGCTCCATGTACTGGCATCAAGAGTACAACCAACAGCCTGTGCTGTCTACGAACAATTTGAATAATCATTTATATTGCGAGATTCAAAGAAAAGTGCAAACAACCATGAATGAAAATGAGTTATAGTTGTTTAAAACTGACATAAAGACACAAAAACTATTGAACCAATAAAAAAAACAGATTTTGCTTCTCACTGAACCCTTCCCTCTTTAACACCACAACCATACCCTAGGAGCAACACTAACATCCAATGAACTACAACCTAGTATTTGCAAATAATCTTGTTTTTTAATATAACAGATATTTACTGAAAACACCATGTTAGTTATTTCTGCCAAGATCACACCAACTCAAAAGTGCTGTGAGACAAACTCATCTACATGTCACACCATTTCTACTAGCTCTAAATGCTCTTCCTTGAAAAATACCCAAGCTCATGCTCTTCGCTAAGCACCCTTTTTAAAACATTTAATTAGACTATGTGTGAATATTAATGCAAAACATGTTTTTCTACACAACTCATACTTAACACATCATATTACCTAAGGTAACAGGCCCTAAAGTCTACAAAAATAATAATTCTCAGTTTGCATGCATTCATATTGTTATCCTACAGTATCACAGCACTTGTTATATTTTTGTCAAAACTCAAAAGGAAAGGAACTGACTCAACAAAACACAATTAGGAACTTGTTTCTGACATGCTTGAGGACATGCAATAGGCTGGTTGCATGCAGCAAGTGACTGCTACTCTTACTTCACACTCATGAACATGTCTGCTGCCACACACATCTCACACATTTTTTAACCCAAATGTTGTATGTGCATGCTGCAAAGCAACAGATATGTTTCATCATAGAGTATGATGCAGTGTGTGCTTCTAGTGGAGCACACACACACACACTGCAAAGAAAGAGTCATTGTTAGTCAAACTGGTGAGAACAACTGAAGGCTAATGAATAAAGTCAACGAGGAAGTTTTACCAACATCTCTCAATGAAGTAGAAGTCCCATTTTATAACGTCTCTCTCCTGATGAACAAAAGAGAATGTGTTGGATTGTTAAGCTATTTAAACAAAAAAGTTAACAAAATGAAACAGTCATCAACTTTCATCACATTTTGGTTCAGAAATATTTGTTTAATCAGAACCTTCTCTTTATTCTCATGCAACTTATAATCCGATTAAAAATGTGTGTAATGATATATTAAGTACTTTTTTGGCAATGTAATAAAATTTGGATAGGGGAAAGACGAGATGTGATTAGACTGCACAAATACAAAAGGCTGAGCCTTGCAGCACACGAATACAGATGCTAATGTAACTGCCACTATCAAAATGAACAACAGGATTTTTAAACACCATATATGAGTGGCCCACACAAACTATTTTGTCTCTGTTTGGGAGTTGCCCTACATTAAAGTTTTATATACGAAAAAAAAACATCAAACTATTAACAACTCTTAATAGTTCACTGTTACCCATTAAAAGTTTCAAGTTTTCTCAGTTCTTCAGCCTTGAAGTGTGATAAATAAGAATGCACAAATTTAAGGTTACAGATTGTAAAGGTTTATGTCAGAAATCTATTTTTAATTTTGTTTCTAAGATATTTTGTTGATTAAAATAAAAATTTACAATTTTTTAATTCAGTAATGGCAGAAGGTTAATTTTTAAAAAGGCTAACTTTCACAACCATATCATGCTATAAAAATTATGTAGCTATTGCACCTATAAAAAATGTAATCTGATACAAGAATATCAACATATATATATATTTTTATATTAAACAGCCATGTAAAATTTGTGATTTGCCTTAATCATCAACTTCACCCATTCAATTCTTATCTGAACACTTTTCTGTTTTCCTTTTCATCCAAGTCAAAAATCAGACAGTTGTAGCTCTTTGTTGAAGGAGTAAGAAAGTGGAAGAAAGAATACTAATCAACATGATTCACAAGAACTTAAAAAAAAATGTTGTCACCCATCAGAAAAGCTTACTGGCCAAGTGTCACCAACAAATACAAACACCTTTATATTATTGCGCTTATGGCCAACACCTTCTGTCTATTAATCAATATCATTTGCAGTCAAGCAAGCAGCCATTACTGACAAAAATGTTATGGCAAGAAGTAAAATATAAAAAACTTGAAGCAATAAAATTTGTAAAGGCTAGTCCAAAATATCCAAAAAGATCATATTTGTGATCAAATCATCAGCTGATTTACTAGCAGCTGAAAATAGCGATTGGGTTTTTTCCATAAACATACACATCTATGAATCCCACATTAATAAGACCTTTCAAAAAAATGTTTGTACCTAAAAACACTATTAAGATCTTGACATCTATCTCCATCTTAATGATTTGTGGAATAGAGGATAGTGAAAAATGTTCTGTAACTCAATCCTGACATGCTCCTATTTCAGTAGGAACTGGGTATTTACTGCTGAACACTCGCTGGATCTAGCTACTTTGAGAAAATTTTGCTCGAAAACTATTGTTCCAGGGAAAGTATATATTCAAATTGGAATAATTTCTCTACACACTTATATACCTTGAAATGCATTTTTTAATTATGTCATTCAGTCAATAACAACTGTTAATACTCAAACTTTATACATATCTAGGACGTTACTTTTTCTCTAAAAAGGTGATCAATTATTGGAGTAATTTGTAAGGTTACAGCATTTGACATTGAACACATCAAGTGTAAAAATTAACATGTTCTTCTCTCACAAAATTTGACATGGCTTCCTGCCTTTCCTTAAAATTATCAAGGGTTTGACCCAGTCAATGACCCCAAATACATATAATGCATATAATATACAAAATTAAGCATAATAAAGATAAAAATGTGTAATGTAAAGTGCATCTCCCAATTTTCCAAATATAAAGAGTTAACTAGCCTTTCACTTCTCTCTTAGTCACTCCACACAGACCCCCGATAATTGTATCAAGAAATAATCAATATGGCTGTTAAATGCAAGTCAAGGGAAAACAAATAGGTGAGATTTTGGGGGTAGGGGTGGGAGGGGGGAATATTACGTTTTCCAGATCTTGTTGAAGACGTGCATAAAGTTGTCGTAGATCATGAATGTAATTGCAACATCCAATGTCACTCGACTCAACCTTGGAATAGTTCCTTTGTAAAACCTGTATGCAGACAAAATATATATATATTGGCTTCCATGCATAAATGTGTGTAAAGCATGCATACAATCTCTCTTCCACGTCTTCACAAGTTTGTAAGTCTGCACTCGCCACAAAGCCTGACATAGTGACAAAACTGCATGTGCACAAGATTAACACATTAGAAATTTTATACATTATCTAAACTCTAGCTTCATGACTTGGTTGCATTGTTGTGAACATTTTTATCTTAAGCACATCAAAATTCTCAACTTTAGCTAACCTTTATTCACTTCCTCTGATATACCTATAAACAAAATTCACAATCATCTACAATATTTTGCACTCAGCTCCCAGTGGATACGCAACGTTTCTTTAAAAAATCTTTTATCAATTTTAGGTATTTTACAATTACAATTTACAAGCTGGGAATAAGGATTGACACAAGCAAAGCAGGGGAGACCACTTACGCTCGCAGTCCTTCATGGCGAAAAATTTTTATGGCACAGTCTAAAGTGTTCTTGTACTTGTGAGCATCCAAACCCTGGAATGAGGTTAAGATAAATCCATTTTTACCGATTCTGGAAATAATGTACTTCTAAAACATCTAATAAAGTTGTCATACAGATCAGTGTTTTCTTAAATCTCTTTTCTCATAACATCTCCATTCATTGCAGTTATTTCCCCTCAGTCTTTTTGTAAGAAACGCTAATGATCCCTGTTGGCAAATATAACTGAATAAAAACTCTTGCATCCATTTGGTGAAAACAAAAAGGGGGCGGGGAGGAAATAGAATGAATTCTTGTTAGCAGTAAATAGCTAACTTTCTAAAGCACACACGCACACAAACAAAGCTATTTCACCTGTAATCTTGTTTTGATGACATCAACTGGTGTATTACCAAACACAGATGCTGCCCCAGCCACAGCACCAAATAACCCTGTGATCAATGTCGGGACTCTCATATTTTTGTCATCACCTCTGTACCAGTCCTTCATGGTCTCCATGACAAAAAAGCGAATGGCTTGGTTACTTCCCTGCTTAATAATGGTAGGTGTCAGACCCTGGTAAACACCACGAATCCCTGTGCACATATGCAGCATTTCCATGTTTACATATGCTTATGGTTATTCATGACAAATCGGCGAAAGATCATAAAGCGTAGAGTATCACAATATTCTTTTAAAAGGCTATTTTGCAAGCAGCCACGATAATTTTTAAAAATCATGGCAATTGGTTCAAATATTATCTTTAAATTATGTCTAGGTATGTCTGAGTTAAACACCTGGACAGGCGAGAGTTGTCGTGGAGAAAGGGCTAATATTTAAAATACTATCAACAGACATATTATTTCCTAGTAATATGTAAACGAGACTTGTTGGGACTGTTTATACACATGAATGATTTGTATTACCATGCTCTTTAACTATTTGTGAGACGCCATGAAAGAAGCCACGGTAATGTGGACGTGCTGATGTCTGGTCATTGATAAACTTGACTTTGATTGTCTCCATTGGTGTCACAGCTAAAATGGCCTCACAAACTCCAGCACCTATGGCACACAAATCATCAGTACTTTACACTAAAAAAAAAAAAAAATCTTTGCATCAAAACAAAGAGCATGTAAATAACTAAAATGTAAAGACACACATGCACGCCATGTGTACATATTTCCTTTTTGGTACATACTGGCTCTGAGACACACACTATTGTTGACTCTGAAGCACAGAGGATTACATTATTGCAAAAGTTTGCATGCCCATTCTCAGATGTTAGTGCCTAACCATGTTGTTACTGTGACATAAGGCAAGTGTTGGCCTTATTCCCAAAATGAACAATACGTAAAAGGTTTAGTTCCGGTTAAGAGATTCAAATATACTTGGGCGGGAGCCGACATGAAGCTGTCTCTTGTGTGTTTTCTAACTGGACAGTTTAATGAGTGCCACCTCTAATACCCACAAACCAATAACACAACATGGTGTCAGAAGTGAGCAGCAAAGTGCTAGCTGTGTGATTTCTCCAGAAAACTTTCAGGTGGCACGTTTTTCTCATTTTGAAATATTGCGTCGTACGTTCGCAAAGTGACATTTCGCGCAAGATGGCGGAGACACATCAGAGACAACACTTCACTGCAAACGTTCCGATTCCCTCAAAGCTGATTTGTCTTCTAACATTGAAGTAAATTGGAAAAAATTTATTCGTCAGTGCAGAACTATGAGGTAGCTACGCGCCTTGATAAAGAAGATTCAGCTTATCGTTGTGCAGTTCTATTAGCTTGCATTGGTGAGGACGCACAAGAAATCTATGAAGGATTATCCTTTGCAGAAGGGGAGAACGACAAAGATATTGAGGACTGTCATCGACAAGTTCAACGACTTTTGTTTGGGTAGCACACATGAAGTGTATGAGAGCTACAAGTTTCATAGCCGAAACCAAAACAAGGATGAGTCAGTTGATACTACGTCGCAGCTTTACGCAAGTTAGCAAAATCATGTGATTTCAAAGATGTTGACCGCATGATTCGTGACAGACTTGTGATCGGTGTTCAAGATGACACTATGCGTGAAAAATTGTTGCAGAAGAAAACACTCAAGCTTCCAGAAGCAATAGAAATTTGCAGAGCTCATGAGACGTCCAAGACTCAAGCACACTCGATGTTGGCAAGCAACAGCGAGAGTACAGTTGAGAAAACCATCAACAAGATTCAGAAAGGTCAGCGAAAAATTCGTTGCGGTACGAAGCCAGGCCTTCGGGAAAAACCAGAGACTAAGCCATGCTCTCGATGCGGAAAAGGTTCCCACAACAGAGATGGTTGTCCTGCAAAGAACGCTAAATGCAGAAAATGTTCCAAGATTGGTCACTACGCTGCAGTCTGTCGCTCTTCAGGTTCTCCTACGATTCACACAGTGGAAGAGGAAGAAGAAGACGAAGAAGCTTACATGGGTATGATTGTGGGCAGTGTGACAACAGATCCTTGGAAAGTCAGTCTCCTGATGGAAGACACAGAGAATGTATTTAAGCTTGACACCGGAGCTGATGTTACCGTCGTACCTCAGACCGCAGTTCCAGCAGCCAAGCGACCACTGCAGAAAGTGCGCAAGAAACTGTATGGTCCAGGTCGTGTTGAGATAGCTGTGGAAGGCATGTTCAAGGCAAAACTGACATACAAGAATGTCTCTACACTGCAAGATGTGTATGTCGTAAAAACACTGAAGAACCATTGCTAGGTCGACCAGCCATTACAGCGTTGAAGTTGATTGAGAGAATCAACACAGTTATAGAGGACCACGAAAAACAGTACAAGGAAGAATTCCCAAAACTCTTCAGAGGACTAGGAAGTCTACAAGATCCTTACAAGATTCGTCTGAAAGAACAAGCTGTTCCATATGCAGTAGCAGCTCCAAGACGCTTACCTTTGCCCTTGAAACAGAAAGTCAAGGCAGAATTGGATCAACTTGAAGAACAGGGAGTGATTCGCACAGTCACCAAGCCCAGTGATTGGTGCGCCCCAATAGTAGTGGTGCCCAAGAGCGACGAGAGAGTCAGAATCTGCGTCGATCTGAGCAAACTAAATGAAGCAGTTCGCAGAGAGAACTACCCGTTACCGTCAACAGATGAACTGTTAGCCCAGCTGTCAGGAGCAAAAATGTTCACAAAGCTTGATTGCAAAAAGGGTTTCCATCAACTTCCACTGGATGAAGGAAGTCAGGAGTTAACAACCTTCATTACACCTTTTGGAAGGTACTGTTATACACGCTTACCCTTCGGGATAAGTTCAGGGCCAGAAGTATTTCAACGACGAATGTCTCAACTTCTGGCGAACCATGAAAATGTGATTTGTGACATTGACGACCTGCTCATTTTCGGTAAGAACAAGCAAGAACATGATCGTTACTTGAAGAAAGTGATGTCGACGCTTCAAGAAGCGGGCATTACCCTGAACGATGAGAAGTGCCAGTTTGCCAAAGAGAAGATATCCTTTCTCGGGCACATCATCTCGAAAGATGGGATCGCCATCGACCCAGAGAAACTGTCTGCTGTGAAGAATTTTCCCAAGCCAGAGAACATTTCTGATCTCAGAAGATTGTTAGGAATGGTTAACCACGTTGCGAAGTTTGCAGGCCCTAACCTCGCAAACGACAGCAAACCGCTACGTGACCTGCTCAAGAAAAACATAGAGTGGTGTTGGGACACTGCTCAAGAAACCTCGTTTGAGAAGATTAAGAAACAGCTGACTGAAGCTCCAGTGTTGGCACACTATGGTACTGACAAAACGACCGTCGTCTCAAACAGATGCTTCATCTTTCGGTCTCGGTGCAGTATTACTTCAGAAACAGTCAGATGGTCACCTCAAGCCAGTTTTCTACGCATCAAGAAGTATGACGGAAACTGAGCGCAGGTACGCACAAGTTGAGCGTGAAGCACTCGCAGTGACTTGGGCGTGTGAAAAGTTCTGTGACTACATCACAGGACTTCGTGATCTGACAATCGAAACTGACCACAAGCCATTATTGCTCTACTGAAAACAAAGAACCTTGAAGATCTACCTCCGAGAATTCAGAGATTCCGGATGCGCCTGATGAGGTTCAAGTACAACATTGTCTACACAAAAGGCAAGAATCTCGTGACTGCTGACACACTCTCACGAGCCCCAGCAAGAAACACTCCGACAGATGAGAGAAGTGAAGAAGAAGAGATCTTCATCAAGCAAGTGATTCAGAGCTTGCCAGCCAGTGAAAAACGCATCGAAGAAATCAAGAACGAGACTGCAAGAGATACTGTTTGTAAGACAGTGCTGTATTATCTCCACAATGGATGGCACGTTCTAGTCCAGAACATGAAGAACTGAAAGCGTTTTGGACAGTACGTTCAGAAGTCACAGAACATGATGGACTTCTTCTCTACAGATCAAGACTGATCATCCCTGAAGTACTGAGAACAGACATTCTCCACAGACTTCAATTGGACATCAAGGCATCGTAAAATGTCGTGCCTTGGCCAGAGAGAGCGTTTGGTGGCCAAAGCTTTCTCAGCAGATAGAGTCCATGGTACAGAAGTGCACAATTTGCATCAAGGAGAGGCCAATTCCCCTGAGCCACTCATTCCCTCTGTCACACCAGCATTCCTTGGCAGAAAGTTGGCATGGACATCTTTGAACTGAAAAAAGAACAGTACTTACTGGTGGTGGACTATTATTCACGTTATATTGAGTTGGCACACTTGAAGAATACTTCGGCGGAAACAGTCCATCAACCATGTTAAGAGCATATTTTCCCGCCATGGAATTCCACAAATCGTCATCTCAGACAACGGCCCGCAGTTCTCCAGCAAGCAGTTTCCAAACGTTCGCTCAACAGTACGAGTTCACTCACACAACAAGCAGCCCGTACTATCCACAAGCGAATGGCGAAGCCGAACGCGCCGTTCAAACAGTGAAATCAATCCTGAAGAAGGCAGATGATCCTTATTTAGCGATTCTCACATATCGCGCTACGCCACTTCAGCAAGGTCTCAGTCCAGCAGAACTGTTGTTCGGGAGAAGACTACGCACCATGGTCCCCACAATACCATCTCAGTTTTCCGAGAAAAGGAAAAAGAAAGGAAGGACTTTCATAAGAAGGACGAGATGCAGAAGTTGAAACATAAACAGAACTTCGACAGAGCACACCGTGCCAGACAAGCCGCTGAGTTGGAACCAGGTCAGCCAGTTTGGGTGAAGCCAACCCAGACACCAGGGACAATCATCAAGTCTCTGCCCAACAGGTCATATGAGGTAGAGACTCCCTACGGTCGCCAACGACGCAACCGCCGTCTCTTGATTCCCAGAGATTCCAATCCCGAGAATCCCAGACCTATCCCAAAGACTCTGTCGTCCCTTATTCCAACAAACCCAAAGTCCGAAGAGGATCCCGACCCCTTGTCTGGTCTACACTCAGATGATCCAGACGTTACTGTTGACAATCCAGAGCCATGTCCAGGAGCCGCAGCCAGGAAGGTGCCAGCGTCCAAAGTCATCGCTCCTCCAGATCAGCCTGTCAAGACTACAAGAGTGGTCGCATCATCAAGATCCCACAGAGACTTGACTTGTAAATGATTGACTCGAATCAAACGCACATAGACTTGAATAGGAAATTCAAGAATATTAAAATTAATGTTAATTAAGTTATATTGAAACAATGTCCATTTTAAAGAAAGGGAGATGTGACATAAGGCAAGTGTTGGCCTTATTCCCAAAATGAACAATACGTAAAAGGTTTAGTTCCGGTTAAGAGATTCAAATATACTTGGGCGGGAGCCGACATGAAGCTGTCTCTTGTGTGTTTTCTAACTGGACAGTTTAATGAGTGCCACCTCTAATACCCACAAACCAATAACACAACAGTTACTAAACATTGCTCAGTGTCTCATGCTTCTCAGAAAATGTCAAAGGTGTGCAATGTCTTTTTACCCAGACCACATAGGAGACGTTTGTGTGGATCTAGTACACCATCAGGTCCAACAGATCGCTTCTTCAGCTCTTCAAAGGCTCCAAACCTTTAGTGGAAAAAAAACTTCTTTTAAGTATTTGATGTTCACACACATTCACAAACAGAAAAGTGCATGAATGGACATACACACACACTCTCTTAAGCTTACATCACAGAATACACCAGGCACAACAATTTTATGGCAATGTATAACACTTAGCATAAACTTGTCTTCAACTTTGAATAAGTAGCTGACTGAAAATGTTTAAGTATGCAGGTGTTTCCAACTCAGCAGTTTACTCTCTGATCCCTTCTCTTTTTCTCTTGAAGTGTCTGGCTAGGATTCTGTGTCATCACATGCTAACCTACCTAAAGAAAACCTCATAAAATTCCTTATCTGTAACGGTCGCTCACAGCATTTTCATCTTATATTGCTGCACTGAAAGTAGACTATACCCGGATCTTACAAAAAGGTGCAGGCAGTAAAATGATATTTCTACTCAACCTACTCTTAAACTACTTCATGTGAAGAATATGTCAAAGGAACAGATAAGCATGATGGCACATTAACATGAAACTAAACCTAAAGGTGATGCAATATTTAGAAAAATCTTTAAGATGCAGGTGCTAGCAGTTGCAATGATCATAATATTTGCTACTTGTTTTATTAAAACTAAGTCATGCAAAGAAATGGCTGTTACAGTATTAGTTCATGGGAACTGAGTTATCTAAGCATTTTTACTTTACTATTTCTTGACACAATCTAACAAACAGGAAATATAAAGGGTCCTTCTTACCTGACAGCCGATTTGGGTATTGAGCCATACAGCAGAACACTGAGCCCACGATATAAGCCTCTGACACCATGTTCATGTACTGTGACTTTGACACAGTCAATAGGTCCCTTGTAACGTTTCTGAGCACCTGATCGTTCGTCTAGCTGAAGCTGTGTTTTGACATACTCTGTAGGGAAAGTGATGCAGATCTCCAAGCCTCCAGTTATGCCACCTGCATGCAAACATGTGCACATACTTAAATTTGTTATACTCTTTATGTGTATAATATACATTTTTAAGTACCTGGTGTCCATTTATTTAAACACACAAACTCCAGATATTTTATAGTTTATCTTTATCACCAGGAAAACAGACTTTGTAACAAATTTGTTTACAAGTACAAATTATGTACAGCATATATGACAAACATTGTGTCTAAATTGTAAATGTGCAAAGTTTATGAAAAGTCATTTCAAAAACATTGATCTGTTTCTACTTCGGGCGATAAGGTGGCACAACAGATAGTGCCCATCACCAATACAGTGAAGGTTGGCTGTCCTGGGTTCAGCTGTCGTCTTAGGCACACTGTCCTTTTTCTACAAGTGACATCTGTTTACAGGGCTGGCTTGCCTTAGTTGCTGACTTGGCTTGAAACACCAATACCCCCCACACACACACACCCATTTCTACCTCATAAATGTGTCTTCGTCCAATCAATGTAGCATGATTAAATTCAAATTTTTTTCAAAGAAATTCCACCTGTGATGTTCCCAAGAAACCTTAAGACAAAATATTATAACCATTATAACCCATCCCCAGATTCTGTTCAGCTTTCTGAAATGGAAAAGACCTTCTAAAAGCTTTTGTCGTCACTTACACAGATCTTTATTCTGTGATAGGAAATGTTTAAAATTAAGCTCACACACTATCTTCATCCCATAGCCTGATCGTTAAAGCAGTAATTGGTGGGTGTGAAACTTATTACACATGGCCAACTCAATATGTGGCTGATGTAAATATATCTATTGAAAGGTGACATAGTTTGAAGTAACAAATTGAGGAAAAGTTAATGTACATAGCCTTGCTGTGAGCTTTTATCAGGGCTTCTGCTTACGCAAAAAATTGCGTACAGTACGCATTAAAATTTCGGAGGACCCCTTCAATTTTCGTTAATGGGGTCCCATTCAAATTTGGGTGAAGAACAGGGATCCCTTAAAAATCTGAAATCAGCGATGTAATTAAAGAATTTAGCCTTAGCAGAAGCCCTGTTTTATGTTAGTTAGGACAGCACTTTGGTTTGGAAGTGGTCTAATGTGGCACCGATATTTCTTAAGGGGTTAACTAAAGGGATATAATGTGTTAAGGGTATGCATCAGAAATTGTATTTATTGAAATTTTTAATAAAAGGTATAACATTTTCCTGCATGTCGAAAAACAACCAACGTAATATAATTTTTTTTTCTCCAGTGGATGGCAATTTGATGTTTAACGCCCTTGGGACAACTTGCCACACCATTAGATGAACTGAACTTCACACACACACATCAGCACGCTAGCCACACCGTCTGTGGACATCACCCAAACCCGGTGTGGGACGTCAGCTAAAGCTCATCAATGTTGGTTCAGCACCCTGAGAGACGGGACTGTGTGGTAGCAAGACTTAAATAATTAGCCGGCTAACCGACATAACACGACCACGGTTTCTTTCGTGTAAACAAGCAGTCCTGGTCATAACCGTGTAAATCTGTTTCAGTGTTTGGAAAAATAAAAGAAGGTACAGAGCATTATATTGCGTCGCAGAAATTGGTAAAACAATAATAACCTGAATCACCAACTCACGAAAATATGATAACGCTACCACTAGGCATGAGTGTACAAGTGTTTGTGTGTGAGAGAGAGAAAGCAAATTCTGATTCAGTTAGCCCGACTCTTTTTTCATTTTTTATCCAAATACCTGATTGTGAGTGATCAAGAAAAAATATATCCTGTTCAAGTCTTATTCACCTCCGCAAAGTTGCTGATACTATGGGTGAAGACCTACTGGACCAAGGCGACCAGCTACATCTGTTAATCTGAAGATTCTGCCGGTCTTCGTGCAACTGCGATATCAATTGTTTTTTTAACGGGTTGCTGACGTCTGTGCAAAAATGTTGGACGTTTCTTCGATTCAAACGACTCTCAGTAGGCTGCAGCTAGCGCCAGCAGCCGGGAGTGAAGTCCACCTGGCAAACATCTTAAAGGCGGTCGCTGACCTAGATACACTAAGCAAACAGCTGATGCACCGGCCTCCTGCAATTTTTAAAACTGAAAAAAAAAAAATTCTGCGTGGCTATTTTTTTAAATTGAGAGACGAGAAACGTATTCTTACGAGGTCATTTATATTATCTAGATTTTTTTTTTCTTTTTAATCCCAACTAAAGCAACTTTTAAAAAAAATTGCTATAGGCTTATTTTGGGCTTTGTAAACAGTTCATGAGGATCGTCAGCTGAGACAAGACAGCAGCGCCGGCAACCCTACGTAACTTTATTGTATTCTTGTGACGTCTTGCACCATCCTCTCCTCGGGTGCCATGTAACGAGGACGTGGGTGGCGGAAGTCCGTCTACACGCTGTAGGGTATCAACGCTAGGGAGGTCGCAACGATGACTTTAAAAAGAAACAAAAAAAAAAAAAAAACGTTTACTTGGTTCGCCAACCCTAGAATGGAAACTAAGCACAGAGGGTTTTGTAAAGGTAAGAACGTTAGCAAAAGATCATGTTACAAAAGCACAATTAAGGTGAGCCACGAGTGAAGATGCCAATCGTTGCAAAGAAAAAGGAACAGAAATGTCCTCCTGCATCACAACACACCCCAGCGATGTAATTAAAGAAAACGTACGGCTGAGGGGGAGAGGAGGCAGGGGTGTGGAAGACCCACTGCCGAAAGGTCAGAGTACACTAGCTGCGCTCTGTCGCACAATACCAGCCCCCAAAAATATTGTCTAGACACAAAGCAAAGGTCACAAAGTTGCGCTCTTGACGGACTATTTCACGACGATGGTGATGTTCGGACCAACTGAGCTCAAACATGTGATGTCCGCGCTTCTTTATACGACGGTCTTTCAGTCACAAACAGACGAAACCCTGGACGACTAGCAAAAGTCAGACATCGAGACTCACGGGAGGTTTAGAAAATAAGTTTTAAATCGACGGTCTCGTGCAAGTCAACTTGGATAAGTGTAGTCTGCACAGTCCACTTGCCTTTTCAAGACCTCACTCACCCAAACCAACGAACTTTGTCAACTCGACTAGGGCTGGCGGTGGAGCCACTCTGCTGATGTAAATCAACTGTTGCTAAGGATGTAATCATCTACATGTGTCGAGGTTGTCAACAATCATGCCCTCAATGCTCAGATTTGAGGAAGTCGGGTACTACGTACACCACCGGTTGGCAGGTCAGTGACCTGTAGAGTGTTCCGCTCCCATTATTTATGTGCAATCTGACCTTGATATTCCGACACCCTGATGAAGGAGCCGTGTTCAGTCCACGTTATGCTGAGCCACTTAATGGTTTCAGGGCATGAATGTTGCCGAGAACCAAAAGCCCCAGGAAATGCATGGAGACCATGTTTAATTTTCTGGGGTACCAAGACTTTGTGAAAAATAGATAATATCATCCGCTTCTGGGCACTTAAAACTTAATTGCCTTGGCTAAGTGACACAAATGGTGGGCAAACGTTTTAATAAAGTATTTGATGATGGGGAAAAATATTATGGGGTAATATTTTTGTTAATGAAAACAATGCATAGACAACTGTATTGATCTGTTGCCTCCTGTAAAGTCATACACTAATATGGTCTCCAAGCCAAAATGTAGCCCCAAGCATGCTGAATTAACATGTTCATACCTGCAGCAAACCCAGGGACCTTGAAACTGATTTAGCAAAACAAATTTCTGCAACACAGCCATCAGACTTTGGCCACCTAAACATCCACATTTAATTTAATTCTGGGCATTTAACATCATGTGCCAATGTCCTAGCACAGACAACCAATTTGTGTTGGTTAAGGTAATACTGAATGGTAAAGGGTATCTAGGATCACAACTGCTAACATCTTTAACTCAATCTTGACTTTATCTAAGAAATAAATTTCAAAGGAATGTGATGCAATAGAAAATGTATTCTGCTTTTGAATACAGCTGCTGGTACTTTAGAACAGTAACTCATTAGTAGAAAATGTCTAAAAATGGCTTATAAGCTGGTTAGCAATAAACAATAACAACCTTCTGAAATGGGCATTATAGTATGTCAGGACAGATACAAACATGCAATGTATAAAAAGAAAAGTACCAGGCGACATTTCAATGACCTAAAAATTAAGACCTGTTTATTAGGTAACAAAACCAGTTATGATAGACCTTTGCAACATAAAGACTACAACAGTGCTCTGTCCGGAATAACTCCTGACAATGCTAATACTCATCAAAGCTATACTTACACAAATGCCTTTCTCATAAAAGGCAAACAAAAAGGCTGCATTCATGATGTAACTCTCTCCAAACGTCAATAACACTATCAGTTCCACTCCTTGATAGCCGATATCTGCCTGACAGCAAAACTTTGCCCCATGACCAGGTCATCACCCTCTTCTCATAGGTATTGTAAGACACAGTTATGAAACATGAGATGTATCTGAGAGACTGAGACTTAATATATCAAGGTCTCTGCAGCATTATCACAGCATATCCATTGTACAGATTTACTGAATGCCAGTTGATTTTGATATTCATTTTATCCAACAAATGTAGAATGACAAAAAGAGCTTTCAGTTTTTGAAGTACATCAAAAAAAAAAAAATTCTGTAATTGAAATCACTTGCACCACACTCATCCTATCTAGACTCTGCTGTGTTTATCTCAGATACCACTCTCCTGCATGGAATTTTTACCACATAAGTAAACTCTCTTGTCATGGTGAAAAACTGGGAGCGTTTCTGTGTGACACATTCGCTTCACACTTTCTGACATCTGCCTATCCTACCTGCGACACTAATGACAAGTGTATTTATACATAATATTATGTCAATGCGTCATTCGCTTGACACAGACAACATGAGACGTCTGCAGCAACATGATCGTGCAGTCGGTTAAAACGAGAACTTGGGCACTACTCCAACTGATCCGCCAAAGTATGTGTATGTGTGAGAAAGAGAACCAGTAAACGTGCAATTATTTTGTTAATAATAATATTGTTTCCTCTACCTTCTATGAGACAAGAAAAACATTACGCTTTACACCGTCTGAATGCGAGCACACGTGCAACACCTACGCTGTTTACCACTGGCATTGGAAAATATCAGGGGTTGACATTTAATTCAAATAAAGCCAGCCACCCCTTTTCTTTTCCATGAACGATTTTTACAGATTCGGATCGGTTTTTTAAAAAGTGGAGCGAGAGTTATATAGCTGTGACAACAACAGACAGGCCCCCATCGAAACAAAGCACGCGCATCGCACGACGAACATCACCCCACCCGTCCCTGCCCTCGCCACTCTCGTACCACACAGAAGCAGACGATGCAAGTGCCCCAGCTTTACAAGCGAACCGGAAACACGCCATAAACAAACAGAAAGCTAACATTGTGATATTACTAGGATATACACGCGACCAAACATATTCAAACACAAAAATGTTCAGGGCAAAAAAGAATGCAGTGATTGTTATCGACTGCTCGCATGTTGATCTGTAATAATTTGTCGCTGCGCTGATAGTGTTCCTCCGCTATATATCTCCCTGTTAATAATAAACGTTAATAATTATCCTGAAAGTAACTATCACATCCCTGTTTAAACTTATGTAATCTATTACACGCTTCTTACCCTGGCTGTCTATTAATTTAATATTTATCACTGGGGCTGAAAAGTGAGTAAACATTGGCTGCGGAAGGTCATATGCCAAGTGAGTGATACGTCACTGCGCGGTCTAAAAATAAAATGTCGTCTGCTTCTACAACCACAGCGACTTACCGGCAAGGATTCCTTTCAGCGTCTTCGAGCTTGGCAATGTCCTGGCGTGGAAGCGGCCATGCTGTGTGCACCAGGTCGCAAAAAGGGGGAAGAAAACGATTCTCTGCCACGATCCATGGCTGTGGAAAAAAACAAGACACGTTTGGCGTCTGTAGCACAGAACTTTCACCCGTCGACAGCCGAATCGATTATACAGTGATGCCGCCTTCTACACGTGGTAAGTAGACTGAACCACTCCGTGTCGAAGTTCAACCGGACGCCTCGGGTTCTACCAATCAAAGCAACGGAGACTGTCGACCAATAGAAAATGCTATTTTAAATTGCATCCACAACTACCGTTGCCAGGTGTTCCATTGTAAACAACGTGGAGTTGACAGTCTTCAATCATTATTTCCAACAAGAACTGTGAGAGTAAACCAGAAAATAAGGTGTGTACCGCAAATTGTACGTATGTAAAAATGCTTTTCAATGGTTTCTGTCTTTCTTCGCTTGATTCATTCCTTGAGCTGAAGTTTTATCGCCGCCCTATATAACTGATCAACATCTGTTGGTCATTCAGACACCAGTTGACTACTGGACCAGCTTGTTAAGTTATCTCACGATTTTCAACTGCTAAATGAGTAATTGATGTCCTCAGTTTGCAGGTTTATAAACCTACCCTTCATTTCATTAAAACCTTCACTGTTTATTGGGTATATTTTCCTTTCACTAAAGTGTTTCTTTCCCAAGGTACTAAAGGTTTTACAACATTAATAATAATTTATATTTTCAGTCATGGCTAAGCTGGTTCGTCCCCCTCCTCGTTTTAACCACGAAGAGTGGACTCGATCAAACCTCACTAAATATGCAAACGCCGATGTTGAGCGACAGTCAGCAGAACGACTGGTGGAGGAATCCAAGCGCCTTTCAGATGAAACTCAAAAGCGTTCAGAGAGGTCACAAGCTGATGTGCACAAAAAGCTGCGTATGTTGTCAACATTTTGATGGGAACTTAAGAAAATATTTTCCGTTCCCGAAATCACATTAATAATCATAATCAAGCATACTGTTCTAGGCATTCCTCAGTTTTTCATTTTCGTTCGTGTTTGCCTTGGTGCTGTCCATTTGCTGCTACATAGGTTGTTTTGTTTTTTTTTTGTTTTTTTTTTTTTTAGTGCAAAACTGTTGGTTTTTATATTCTTTCAAGTACAGTGTATTGAGCTTAGCTCCACATAGGAAATCCGTAAAAACTTGAGATACATGCATGCAAACATCTCAATGCACAAACAGAGGTCAACAACAGGTTCGTACATGGAAAGCTTTGAGTTGTAAAGGCTTCCGCCAATTAGAGAGCTGGAACCATATGTTATTAGGCATATCTGTATTAAAATGTAATATAAGACATACGAAATTTACCTATTTCTGCTGGATGATATTTTAGAGTATTTTTCTTAATTTGAAATTGATGGCAAGAATGGGAAAGGTTTGTCCAGACTTTGGAAATTAGTATTTCCCACTGTATTAGTCATTATAAAAAAATTACTCTATTAGACCTATAACTCCAACTCTTGACAGATTTTGTGCAGAATGCATTCATTGAAAGATCAAGATTTGCTTACTTGCTTTTTTTAATAAAACACTACAAGCATGGTTTGGAACATACATTAGAAGATAAAGTATTTTGTAATAGTCCTACAATACACACTGAGAATAAGTTAGAATGAGTATTAATTGTAGCCTCAGTGTGCTGTGAAGATTTTTAATAGGGTAGTAGATTAAGGTACTCCAAAAAGAGTTTAGTAGAAAAGATAAGAGTATAACACACTTGCATTTTTTAATCACAGAGCAACGTCTAGATGACATCAGATATTGGAAGAAAGAACTGGACGACAAATTAGATAGGCTTGTAACAGAGATTGATAGTCTGATTGCATATAAAACACGTGTTGAGAAAGCTCTTCAAGCAAGTGAAGAACCACTGCACATTGCAAAACAGTGTTTAGCCAACAGGTAAGAAACTTAATGAATATTTTGGATAGTTTGAAAGTATTACTATAGACAATTGCTAAGAATTAAAAAAAAACTATTAAATCAATTCTACATGGTATTAGTTAAATGTATACTTTTACTCTTAATTTCATTCTTTTAATTTTCATTCCTGTTTATTCTTTAACCTGTGGCTTAGTGGCTAAATGTGTTTTTTTATCAAAGCATGTTATCATTAGCCAGTGTTTTTAACACTATTTTTTTAATTATTGTTGGGCAGCACAGTGTGGCTTTCTTTGTTGTGAAGCTTCAAAGTAAAAACACTGTATTATTGTTATTTTTTATTATTATTAAATCTAATGCAGCTTTGAGTCCACAAGTTCATGGAAATGTTTCCATTATATTGTTGGTTGGTAGAGTCTTTGGGCTATTATCATGTGGATGTGTGAATGGGGGATAAAGGTAGTGGGTAGTGAGATACAAAAGAAAGAGACTGCATATTATAAAACTTATAAACTCATGCAAACAACTGAAAGAAAAATATGTGCTTGCCTGGAAATGGTTTCTTATAGAATGTTTTCATCAGAAAATAAAAAAAACACCAGCCTAAATACTCATTCATTATATGACTAAAATTCTAAAAACTATCATGTTATCATAGACTGAAATAGCTTTACTTATCAACAGGGAAAGGAGAACATCCATAGACCTAGTGCATGATGATGTGCAGAAGGAGTTGTTGAAAGAAGTGGAGACCCTTGAAGGTGTGCAGGCTCTTCTGCAGCGTACCTTGGATGAAGCCACAGAGCAACTTAGGTATTCAAGTACTGACACTGACAGGCTTATTTCAGAACTTATTTCATAGTCTCTGGGTTATGCATGAAAAGGCCTACCTTGTACAGCTTTTTAACTTTATTGTTGTATTTGAGTAGAAAATCTAGATTTTACTGCTTGCACTAAAACATTTTTGCAGAAAAATTATTCAGATACTGAAAATGATGAGCGAAAAGAAGGGTATTTCACAAGGAAAATCACAACAAAAGAGAAAAAAGAAGAAAAAAAAAGGAAAAAGCTAAAAAGAAGCAGTTAACACTCTCTTAGGTTACTGAGAGGGTTTTGAAAACTTATTTTAACACACATCTTTGGAAGTCATAGTTTATCTGAATTTCTAGATAACTTTTTTCCCACTAGAGAAACATAAAATGACATCAGAGTCAGCAAGAGGACAAAGTTTATTTCCAAATCTGTATGTTGTGTTTACATTTTTATATTTCTATGTATTAATAGTTTTGGTGGAAAGAAAATGGCTGCCATGTTTGAAAATTATTCCTGAGGTGATCACATCAAGAAGAATATTAACCCTCTTTAGCCCTCTGGAACATTAACTCTCTGCAGCTCAAGGGACAACTTTGTTTGGTTACATGTGCAGTGTTGTTTCGTTTTACATGAGTGACATTGTACATGTATGCATTTCACTAATTCACTAAAGTGTCCCTTCCCTAAATGACCCTGTCTCAAAACTTTCTCACTGTTTAAAACTAAGTGCTTGTGTTTTTGTGATGCAGATTAAACAGGAAGGCCAAGTATCTGATTGAAAAAGACCTCAAAGACAAGTTTCATGCTCAAGATATTGATGAATACTGTGAGCATCTTCGCAATAACTCAGCTGAAATTCATTACAAGGATGGAGCTGTTAAGATTGAAACCAAGTTAGTTTCAGTTTATGACACTTTCTAACAAACTGATAAAAAAAGGTAGAAATAGAGTTAAGATTAGTTCCTGGGTTAGGCTTAGGTTTTGGAATGGGTTAGGTTTTCGGAAGGGTGGACACATGAGTGTACGTCATTGTGTCCATAATCTAATGCGTCAATGCCTCATAAGCCATTCCAAAACTTCAGTGTTCAGACTAACCTTTCTCCACCTCACCTTGCATTAATCTTCTCCTTTTGGTGCTGAATTATTGTAGCTTTGCATAATTCTTTGTTTAATGTCTTTGAGTCAATATTTTTAAATTGGGTATTTGCTTTCATGTCTGTTTTCAATTGATTAAGCCTATTTTAAACCGAAGAATCGCGCTGTTAAAAAATTTATTTTTATTATTGTTTTCTCCAACTAAAACATAATTATCTAAACTAAACATTGCACTCGACAGTTCCACGTCGCCAGAGGAATGGAAGGATTTCTCCAATGCCAATATCGAGAATGCCGAGCGTGAACGTATGAACTCCACTAACCTACGCTCCGCCATTGATGGAATTCTGCAGCAGACGACCAACGACATACGTAAACAGACGGACGCCACCAACTTGGCTTTTGCCAAGCGAATCGCTGAGACCAAGGACACCAAAGGAAAGCTGGAAGACCATCTGAACAAGGTAGGTGCTGTTGATTGCCAGCGCCATCTCCATATGAAGTATAGCTTCCCTTGGACATGAACGATTGTGAGGGAGAAAAATGTTTCTGAGTTTAGAAGAGAGGAGGAGAAAATTTTACAATTAGAATTTAATGACACTCGCTTTTGTTCTTTTATACAGGTGCTTGCACAAATAATAGAAAACGAGGAGAATGTAGCCCGGTTACGGAAGGCCATCGCTGACAAGCAGCCTCCACTGATGCTGGCCGAGACTCGCCTGGACACGCGCAAAAACCGTCCCAACGTCGAGCTGTGTCGCGACCCGGTGCAATATCGTCTTATTGAGGAGGTGAGCTCACAGTCTGCGGAGACCGCTCCAAAACTGGTCGGGTGCCTGGCAGAGTGGGTAGAGGAGGAAGGCTGACAGTTTACAACGTGCATATGCTTCTTGCAAACTGGCTGCGTATTCTTATGAAGTGCTTTTTCCTGTTTGTTTTTTCTCAGGTGACAGAGCTAGAGTGTTCGATCGCTCAACTAAAGCAACGGTTGGCGGACACACTGGACTCACTGAAGGGCCTGGCCCGCAACCAGCTGAGTCTAGAAGACGACATCAAGGTGAAGACCAACACGCTCTTCATCGACGACGTGGAGTGTATGGGGATGCGCAAGAGCTTGAACATCCAGTACTTCTGAACAGCGCTGACAGAAGATACAAAATATAGAGCCGAACCAGGGTTAACATTATTATGGCCTGTCTAATAGAACTGCGTAAAAACAAAGAATGCTTCTTCATTAACTCTCAAATTAATTTGTGGGGAAAAACGCTACAAAAGCTGGAAATGGGATTTTGATACTCACAGTGACGGACATGAACAAAAGCTTTTTTTGTGTGAGCAGGTGTAAGATCCGAACTATTTGAGAGTGGTATTCAAGCAATTTAATCAGTTTTGTTTTCGTTACATACCTCTACTTTTATATCTGTTTATATCTATCAGAACTTGCAGTCATCGTCATTTGAGAAAGTGGGTACCTTTTTTTTTAATACGATTAAAAATTCTCACCCTCTTTTAGGACGCATTTTTACAATACCTTGGGGTAACGGATAATAGCGAAGTTGATGTGAAATTGCTTTTACTGCAAAATATTGTTCACTCATACTTTCAAAAGAATTAAAAGCTGCGGTGAACAACACGCCTAAACCTGTTCTTGTTGATTTTCTGCCTGCCTCCCTCCTTCTCCTACTCGACCTCAGCTTGCCGACATAATGACAACGGGACTTCGTTTCACCTGTCCTTGGTCGTTGCAGGTCTTTCAGTTTACATCTGTTGTAGTTCTCTTTAGATGATATCAGCCTACTGCTTGTTGACTTGCAGCAGGCGTTCGAACAAATGCACGTGTGTTATTAACTCGGTTTTTTTGTGCTCGTCTTCAATAACTTCTTGCCTAGCTATTACCTCTTCAAAAGAAAGAAGAAAAAGGTGCAGCTTAAAGTGTAGGATGCAAGGCGAGACATTCAGAAATTACTAAAAAAAATAAAATGTCTTCTTCTACCCTTTTTATCTATTAAAAAATTTATAGGATTTTATTATTCTAATTAGTAATAATGATTAGTTCTAATGGGGACCACCGTGCATCAAGTATGGAGATGGGTTTTCATGTTTATGTTTTTGGTTATCACAGAAGAAATTGCGGCCAATCACCAGCAATTCTGAAAACATGAGAACTTCAGAAAACCAATTTAATAAACACAATATTATTTCTGTATGCATGCATGCATCTACACATACTTGCGTATTCTAAAGATATCCCTAGTTATGGATCATACGACTAGTGCTATATGTACATCATTCATGTGGAGTCCAGTCAAACAAAGGACAAGAAAGGTATATGTAAATAAAATTATAAGTATATTTCCAGGTTGTGAAAATCACACGAAATACAAAAATACTTCAGAGCTCGAAAGTGAAGTGAAGATGGGTTAAGTCGGCTAATTTTTGGTTAAATTCCTGGTCAAACGCTTCACTCAGCTCTTGTGTCATCCAGTTTTTCCAGTCCCCAACCTGTCCTGTTAAAATAGAAATATATGTTCAGAATGTCTGTTGAATAGATTCGTTCAAGGTATACAAAGCAGACAATGACATTAACTCATTTGAAGCGTACGTTCCCTTGAGTTTTCGCAGAATGATCACTGACCATCTCACTTCAATCCCTCCGCACACACGCAAACACAGACTCACTTTCCCTGATCAAAGGGGAAACAAAAGACAATTTTTCACAGTAGAATTATTTCATCTTGTGTAACGCTTTACTGCAGCTATTCTCAGACTGATGGAAATCCCTAAATGATAGGGTATGGATGAAAAATGAAATTTAAGGTGATTGCATGGAATAAAAACATGCACACGTCCATTCGCCTTAGGAATAAAATAAATGACAATTTATTATAGCACTTTCCAAAAATATTTGCTCAGAGCTTTACATTACATATAGCCTAGGTTACATAACCATAAGTTCATCCACAGCAGATAACCCAAACTCCCACACAGACCTTGTAATGCTAGTACATAGACTAATAATGAGTATATATATAGGCAGACATGTATGCATACGTGGTCCCTTTCCCTCGCCTTCTCTTGGTAGACTAACGAGAGAAATACATACGATGGTCAAGGGTCTTCGCTCACGATGCTGACATTAGTTACAAGCATGAAAGGACCGTCGAGTGCCATTGTTTTCTAATGACTGATTATAGATAAGTCACACAACTGAAGCTCGTTGAAGCTCTGGATTACCTTTCCTGAAAATGCCCGTGGCATTCGGCTTCCAGAAATCCCGAGATTCCTTCGCGCCACGTTTTTTTTCGGCAGCTATCTTCATCCTCTGGAAGCTGCAGGCCGATGCTATGTCTCGACACAAGTCTTGGCTGGCTCCTACCTCAAGGAACTCAGCGAGTCGGCTGACCTCCCCAACCGGATCTCGGTGCATGTCTTCGTAGCAACCCACGTATATCCGGTGACTGGGCAGGCGCATGCGCACGTCCTCCCACGCTCGCACATAATCGAACCAGGATCCGTAAGGAACTACAACAGCCAAAGGTGTGTTTTTTTGTTTTGTTTTGGTTTGGTTGTTGTTGTTGTTGTCCCACGTCACACCCGAGTGACCAGACGGTATGTCAAGCGAAACCAGAGGATTTAAGGAAGGGTAATTCTTTAGTTTTAAATCCAAATTTAAATTTAGATCCAAACTGCCATGATAATGTATCTTTACTCCTAACTGTGTGTTAAATGTCTGTATGTATGCCTGCCCTTGTGAGCAAAAGAAAAATTTCTGTCTTGGGTCTCCTTGGCAGACAATAAAGTCTGATTTGATTTGATAATAAACACGTTAAATGTGAGCTACCTTTAATACCATGATCCACTGTCCTTTTATATATTTTTTAAAATAATCCTGCTATTATTTTGAATCAGCTTAACTCAGACCTTTTTTAAATTTTTTACAAATTATCTGTAACCCATGTAACCTTTCGACTGATTTCAACAAATATTTGATAAGCATACCTGTTCCTTTTAAGAACAACTCAGCATAGCCATCAAAGGAGCCCTCAAAGGCCGACTTGAAGGTGACTTGGCGTGCCATGCTGTACAGAGAGACCACGCTGTCTTTGGGGTTGCGATGGAAGACAACCAGACGAGCCTGGCTGGTCCACGTTGTCTCAGGAAGAGTCGGGGGCAGCAGGTGGGTGTTGAGCACGCGTGGTGAAGGCTGGGAGTTCACGTTGGCGAGGTCAGCGTTTTCAAGCATAAAACTCTTCTTCATTTCTTGGCAGTACAGACTGGTGCCGCTTGTTAGCATGGACAGTATTTCCCATATCCAGTGAGTGCCTGTATCAGGATAAAGCGAGAGGCATTCAAGTATGATGATGCTGCTGATGATAATTATTATATGCTATAATTAAGTTTTCTTTCGAGAAGCACATACAGTGGTTTACATCTGTATCAGCGGGTTGTACTTTCTACAGCACAAGCAGGGTTCTGTCTGTTTATCCAGATACGGGTGGCCTTTCTCGGATTGTGTTTAATAAACGTAAAAATCCCCCTCCCCAGCTACCCTCTACGAACTTCGCCAATGTTTACTGCAGAAATCGTTAAATTCCAATTATCACTGTGCAGAATTTTTGTTTCCTATTTGGACAGTCTGAGTGTTATTTCATTCGCCTTCGAACTGCGTGAAGGATAGGACTACTGTCGAATCCACCCTTCTTGGCAGTTCAGATCTTCCGGAAACTTTAGGGCATCATTATCAGACTGCCAATTGATAATATTTATCTGAGGTCTACTGAACTCAGTCAGACAGCTTTTCATTACAGCATCTTCCCCAAAAATCACGAGAAACAAGCGTTCAGCTCACGTGAGCAAAAAAAAAAAAAAAAAACAATATGCAAAACGATCTGACGACCGGAAATGAAGCACGAATTGATAGAAATTAGTGGATGCAGGGCTCTGAAGTGTCGATGAGATCTCAAATTGAAAGGAGAGAAAAATAAAGGCGGCGCACTGACCAGCCTTCGGGTACGTGCAGAGGATGACGTCATCATCACGCACGTCCATGCGCCGGACTTGCTTGAGCTGCTGCTCCACGTGGTCGTTGGAAAACAGGATACAGCAGCCCTCGATTTCCTCCAGTTCCAGGCTGGCGCCCCTCCCGTCTGTGAACAGTCGAGCTGGCATCTCGTGTCTGGGCTGCAAAAATGTTGCTGGTTCGGAAGTTAACTGACTGCACTACCAGCAGCAGCAGCACCATCGATATTGGGGTGGATGAAAAGATTTGTTTTTCTTAATCACAAGGTTTTTTTTTTCTGAAGAGTTCTCCTAGGCTTTCTCCCTGGGCAGATCCGGTCCAACGGAGATCCTTTCAGAAAACGTTCACGTCAGACGATGCACGTCACGTAAAAATGGTTAGGGTCACAAATGTCAGAGGCGACTACAGGGGGTCACGTACACCCTTGCCAATGTACGCTTTTCTCTCGATGAACGTAGAGAAGACGACTTAGAAGAGAGATTAATGATGGTGATGCCATTGTGGCTGACTTCGTGTCGAATTCTGAACGACAAAAGAAGAAAAAAAATTAAAAGAAAAGCTCCGTGGATTTCATCAAGAAAAATGAAATATGAAAACGATTAGGCTGGAAAATCCTTAGCAACAAAGAAAGAATTTTTGAGATTTTGGTAGCGAACTTCTTCTATTACTCAAATATTTTGTATTATCGAGGAACGGTTGGAAAATGATCATTCAAGATATTATTAAACTTCGCTTGCTCATTAATTTAAGCTTTTTTTTTCCTCCAGCCTCTACATTTTTTTTAAGATAACAGATATGTTCAGCATAAAGACACTAGAGTTATAATAACTCAGAAAAAGTTCTCACTGCAAATGGCGGAATGGAGACACAAGCAGACGACAGCAACACTTCGTCGTCGTAATACGGGACGTACACCCAGCACGTAGATGTCAACTGTTCTTATTATTTTCAGCACGTAGTTGTTCAGTACCCACTGAGAGAGCCAAAGTGAGCTTACTGTAACCGCACAGTCTTTGATAATGTTATCGCTGTCTGCCTCTCCCTATGTATATATAGTGCTCACCAGCCCGCGAGGAGTCGTGTGTAAAACTTCCAGTGCAGGTGTCGAGGCCACCCATGAAGACACCCATGGGACGCCGTGATGTAAGTGATCAAATATATATTTTTTAATATTTGCCGGCATTCTTGTGTGCCTTTCTAAATTTTCTTTTTCCCCGCTTATCTGGCATGTCTGTGTTCTCCATTTTCTATAATTGATCACTACCCTTCGGCGTGGTCATCAGCTAAGCACGTGAACTTTAAATGTGTCAGTGCCACTTTGCATTTTAATTAGCATAAACATTGACCGACTTCTCTCTTTCATCACTGGATTTATTGCACTCAGTTTTAACAATTTTGCGATTTTAACGTGGATGTACTCATGTGGGTGTGCTCTATAAATAAATTGTGTTCTGACCGCTCAGCAAGCGAAGCCCCATATTACTACAATAGGCCAATCCTGGCTTGAATTCCTTTGGAAATTACACTTTCTTATCAAACATAGATTATGTGTCTATAATTTTATATAGGTAGCAGACCTTCTGTGCACTTATGGACGAAGAGGAGGGAACAGTACCTGTGCGTCCCATCTCTCTACCATGGAACCCTAGCTGATGCACATATTTCTTATGTTGTTGTTTATTTTCGGTAGGTAGGAAAGCAAAACATAGAGCTAATTATAGCTTCGTTACCTATCAACTTTGTTAGTGGAAAGTACATACTGTATTTTAGTTCCAGGGTTTTTACGAGGGACTTATTCGACGGTCCGGTTCCTTTCTACTTCCCAGAAATATTCAGCAAAAGGTAAAGAGAAAGAGAGAGGAAGTACCTGGTGAGCTTGAGCCAGTCGATTATTTCAATTAATTTTAACCTCTGGAAAGACGGTCTAACAAACCAATGAATGATGCCAAGTGTACTTTGTATGTACTCTTTCCGGTTCCTGCTGGGCAGGTAGTCTGCACTTAACCTGTCATAGCTTATCTCAAAAATGGTAGTAGCAAGACACGATAAAGTAAAAATTAATAAGATTCTCCGATTAAGGTCCCCCCCCCCACCTCAAGCAACGGAGACTACGTGAGGTGAAAAAACTTTGCCCTTCTTGCACTGATAAGTCTCTTCTTCACATCGGGGAGGGGGGAACACGTTTGACCAAGTTTACAGAAGCAAGTGTGAAGGTCGGAGGAAGCCAATATTTTTTATGGGACGAGTGTTCAGGACATGTTCACTTTGGATAACATTCTGAGCTTAGTGCAAGCGTGTTTGTCAATACAGTGTCCAAACAATGAGACTTGTTGGGACACTTGGGAGGTCTGATGGCGGCACTTTGAGCAGCTAATAACGTTCTTTAGAGTCATCTTCATTAGGTAATCGTTATCAAAGTCTTTCATTGTTGGTGTGAAAAATTTGCGAAAGGTTTGTGAACAAGTCTTGCAGTCAAACAAATGAACTCCATGTGCATGTAACTTATGTTAAGTGCACAGATGGGGAATTGGACAGGGAAAGGGGAAAACCTCACAAAGTGTAACTCGGAGGAACAGAATATATCCCCTTTCCCGCTCCTGGGTGAAAGCCAAATCTCATCGCTTACAAATGAGATCAAGTCATTATTTAAAACAGTTTTAAAAATAGGATATTTTGTTCTTCAGAAAATAATTGGAAAAATCTTTACTTTCCTAAGAGCGTGCAGTGCACGTGAATTCCACGTGCTGGTCACAAAGTCATCAGGTCAAGAGGTAGATCATCGGCAATAAAGGTTACAATGTTGTAGATATCAAAGAAAAAAACTTTAAATGAGAATTGTCCTCGCTTTAAACAAGAGCATATAAGAAAAGAAGAGAAAGTTAAAATAAATGCATATCTTGAACGACAAATGGAGGCAGATAAATGTTGGGTCATTGTGACACATCTTTATAACCTTTCTGCACCCTTTTTATTCCAGCCAGCAATCAACGCTGTAAATTAAAAAATACATTTCAAGATTTTAGACTAGGCTATGAAACCATTGTACACTGAAGATCCCGAGACATTAGTTTAAAATACTTCGCTAACAGAACCAGCTTTCAGAAAATTATTCTAAAATCGCCCTCCTTCAGGGTCCAGAGAAAGAAGGTTATTTTTTTAAAAAGAAGAAAGACATTTTCATCCTCCATAATTTGTCTCAGTTTAGTGAGATAACGTCCAAGGTAAGTGGAGTTAAAGACATTTTTAAAGTGTCCTTGATGAGGTCTGGCGAAAACTAAAATAACTTGTCTAAAGATGGAATTGGCCTACTTCACCGGTCTGCTGGTCTTCAGAAGGAGGAGGCACCATTTTTATCTTCACGTGCAACACACAAATAGACATTTATGCAGTTTGCGACCGATATATCTTTCTTTCTTTGTGATGCTGGATGTCCTGTCAGACACTGATAACGACAACAGAATAAAAAGAGGTTAGGAGGGGGGAAAGGGACACACAAATAAATAAAGCAGGAAGTAAAGAAAAAGGAATAATGAAAAGAAGAATCCTTTTGTTCTTCTTTTTTAATCATCATCATTTCCTTCTTCTTCGTTTCACTTTCTCTCTCTTCGTTCTAACTTCTTTTTCTTATTCATCCAGCGATGACTGTTGTCAACCAAGTTTCCTACAATACGACAATACCGGGCGAATCAGAAACGGGTACGTGCAAGAGAACACTAAAAGAGCTTAATTTGACACCCTGCCTTGATGTCAGTGTGACAATTTTTGACTTACATTGACACGGCACATTTCTCTGAACACTTTCCGAGACCGTCCAGGCGCCCTACGAGAGATAACGCTTCTACGTGTGGAGGTGGGGGAGGGGAAGAGTCACTGTCTCCAACTGTTTTTGTTAATGAACTTTCGAAGGAGGACGAACTCAGGGTCAAAACTTTCGTTACAGAAAAGTGGTCAGGTTCAAATGACCTCGTCTCCTGCGCAGCTTCATCTCGTCAAACCTCGTCAAAATCGAGGACAGAGAGGTCAGCGGTGAAAAGTTAACCACTGTGTTTCCAGTATTTGAACCAGAGCTTAGGCTAGGCAAACTCGTCTCGATCCCCAACATTCCAGGTCAAAAAGTGTGGTCCGCCATATTTGTCTAGTTGCTGAGAAAACTCGTGTGATCTTCGATGCTAGTGATGCTGGCCTCCTTAAAAGTTGGGGACAAGGTGAGGGGAGAGGGTCGAAAGTGAAACATCGAAGATGTGAGTGGAGGAAAGAAAGGTTGGGTGGGTGGGGTGAACATAAATGCTGTAGAAATTATTCTGAACTTGATTTTGATATTTCATTTCTGGGTTCAAACTCACGAACCATCATCCAAAGAATAAATGAACGCTGATTAATCTCTTCACATCAAGATGTCATCGTGATGTACACAAATGTTAAAGAGAAATGTTAGATGCATTGCTCGTGTTTTTTTCTTTCTGTCCACTGTGTATAACCTTTTGTGATAAACTCTTTTCTCGTTTAAGACATAAGAGCAGAGAAGCTGACAAAGACACTGGAACATTATATTCTTGCATTTGCTTAGTGGGGAATGCGCTATAGAAATGTTATCAGTGGTAGTAGTAGTAGTAGCAACAACAATAACAGCAGTAGCAGTAGTGATATATACGTAATTGCAAGAGATTTGCTTCCTCAAGTCAACATGACATTATCGGCAAGTAAGTAAATATATTCCTATCCATTATCTTTCAGCATCAGCTTGTTTTGCTCATGTAAAGTGATTAATTCTGGAGTCATCACATGATGGAGTCCATGTAGCTGAACACATTACTTGTTTCGTTTGTCTTTGTAAGATCAGTTCTAGTGGTAACAAGAGAATATTCAAAAAGATCAGAAGCGGGTGTGATGTGAATAAAATATTGAACTTTAAACTTTGGTTTTTGGTCTTCTCTTGTTGTTACATTGTTTTTGGCTAATTGTTTTGATCACTTGTTTTATAAGTTCAATTGTTTATATTGTTCAAGTACTTGATTAGGATGGCACTAATGTTGTGGTAGAGCACTGTAAAATATACATTTATTGTTAGTAGTAGATGTACTAGTATGTATTAGTAATCATGTAAATAAAAATATTGTTTCGCATTTGTTACTCTTAATCTTGTCTTAAATGAAGACACTGCATTGACTATCAGTAATAAAAAAAACTTTGAGAAAGTTTTGCTTGGTTTTTTTTCATCATTGTTTAATTGTCAATGTGTCCTTTATTGTGACAATTTTTATTGGGGCTCCGAAACAGCCGCCCCTGCATGATTTACATTTTGGAAAAGTTTTTTCTTGCACTGGTGATAACCAACTCATCCAGTTGAGTCTTACATTTCTACAAAGTTGCATGCATGGTGTGAGTGTGGACACACACACGCGCAGAAGTACATCAAGATGTACATATTACATACCGACATATGTGCACAGCTTACAAACAATGTAAACAAGTTTTGGGGGTTGTCAGGTCTCTTTGAGCAGAACTTTTATCAAATATCTTTCGAGAAAGAATTTTTGATGTGCTAGGTTTTTAACCTCTGTCATTAAAACAAAAATAATTAACGTGAAAATCACATTGTCCAGGTGCTAAAAGAACATATTTTCAGACGAAATTGAACCCCCGAACTTTTAATGCGTACTGTACGCAATTTTTTGCGTAAGCAGAAGCCCTGTAATCTCATGCAGTGGTGTATATTCTCCTTGTGTGCACCTTTCCTGTCGTCTGCTGTCTGTATCATGTTACTAAACGAAATGTAAAAGGTAATGTCTTAATGATTGATGCAAAGGGTGTCGGCAGGGTCGTTTGTCCTGGGGCCGAGCTGTTTTTCGGTGGCTCTGATTACATTCAATGCGAGTTAAGTATACGACAGAGAGAGAGAGAAAAAAAAAGAAAGGCAAAGAGAAGATGTACAGTAAGTGGCCATGCATAAAGTGAGGGTTTCGGTGATTTCCCACAATCTAAAAATAGTTTTGTTTTTCTGGAGAAATCTGTTCGCAGTGCTGCAGTGTCCGGGTTGAGAGCTGCACGAGAGCTGAATCGTATCAAGATCCGACCGCTACCATCACCACCACAATAAGCACAACCACCATAGTTGCAGTCGGTTTTGGTGTTCAGATTACAATTGCGCAGAAGTCCACTCATGTGGGGAAACCTGCTGCTATTTTCTGCTGAGGAGTGATGACTAACTCCAACACCAGCCTCCTTTGAATTTCGCTGCGGTGACGGCGACCAGTCCTCCTCGCTCAGACAAAACAGTTTCGAGGAGCGAGACCTTCGCATCGGCTACAGGTACCATCTCAAACTTCTTTAATTTTGATCACCTGTGTGGTTGGCCATTGCAAGAAGACCTTCTACCCTCTGCTTTCACTGAAAGCATCCCCCTCCGCTTTTTAAAAACATGACAAAATCACTGTCCCTTTCAGACAATACATCAGATGCGTTTCCACTACAGCTGTATGATTGTCATTGCTAAATTTTTTCCAACCTCATGGATAATCTATTTTTTCCCTCTCTCTCTCTTTCAGTTGCCAGCAGCAGCACAGTATGGTATCAGATGCTAACTCAGGATACTCTACGTGGAGAAGGTGGTTGCAAGATGTTTTTCCTGCCAGCGAGGTAGGCGTTCTATTATTTGCTCTTGACCACTTCTTTGTGCCATTGGAAGAAAAGTTGTAACCTTGAGGGTAGACCGAGAATTTAGACAAGCATCTCTTCTACTGTGACCGTGAAAGAGGAGGAGGAGATGTGTTTCTGCGTGGATGTCTGTGTTTCAAGAGCACAGCAACAGGTGTCACTATGGAAACTCTCGCCATCCTCTGAGCATAAGCGACGCCATGAGTAGAAACGCTGCTATAAATAGCTTAGAGATTCAAATTAGCACTTGTCCTTACTTATTACAACTCATTGTGTTTCAATGACTAATCCGTTAAATAAAAACTATGCCCAAGCAAAAAAATATCATTTTTAAAGAGTAACATTCCTCTGAAATTAGGAGAATGGTATCTACATATAATTTTCTTGTTCACTTTCTATTAACTTATTTTGGTAGTTAATATTTTTTATTTAAATAAACTGTTTAACCTTTATGTTCAGAATTTTAGTTTTGAATTATTTCCTTCTTTTGAATAAGTAAAACAAAATGAAATCAAAGGCTCCATATACATATTGTTTTAATTTCATTTATGCTACTTTTATGCTATAATATTTTCTTACTTCAAATTAATTAATTTTCGGGAGTCTATTATTTAATTATTTTACTCTTTGTAAACTCTAAGTTATTTTTAATTTGCTTTTGATGTGGTGGACCCCGTGGCACATTTGGTTAGCACGCCATACTATGGGTTTAAACTTGATTCTTCTCCTTCTTCCTCAATATTCTTTAGAGTCGATGAAGGCATCATTTCTTCTTCATTTTTTAATTGCTTATTCATTCTTTCCTTCTTCTGTTAACAGAGTCCCAAACCTAAACTGATACCAGAGATCGAACCAACTTTTCTATCTGAAGGGGACAGCTGGGCCCGGTCCTGCTTCAAATCAGAGGAGAACCATCCCAGATATATTCCCATTACTGACCTGCAGCTCCACCAGCTGCCCGACGGGTGGCGCCACCAGCAAGTGCTGTCTGACGTTCAGGCTGTGGGTCGGCGCGTCGTTAAACTGACGGTCAAAAAGCGGAGTAGCGCGCGTGCAGGTGCGCCACGTCCTGGCGGCCATGTTGGCACAGGCTTCGTGACCTTTCACCCGCGCTGGGGCGCCGTGGTGCACACGTGCAAGCACGTGGTCTTCGACTGCTTCGAGGCGGACAACACGATGGTCACTTTTTTCTATGACAAAGAGGTCAGCGGCGGCACGTCTGTACTCAAGGTGCGGTAAATCTGAACGGGACTTTCTTGTTTATTGTTTGTTGGAGCGTGAGCACGATGTTGGAGAGTTAAGTGCAGAAGAAGGGTTTTAAAGTAAGGGAGATTGACGACTGAAGAGTGACTATGGAGACTGACGATTGAAAGAGGTTTGAAGATTGATGATGGTTGACGATTGAAGACTGACAAACAATGACGATTGACAATGAAAGCGATTTGACGATGAACGATTGACGATGATTTGAAAACAATCTGAGCCTTAAAAAAAGTACAATATAGTACAAAGCCCCCCGACCATGAGCCAGAACATATCTGCACACTGGCCAGATACAGGAACCACATGAGAGAATACTGGCTGCTGGGAGCTGTCCAGGGACCGCACGAAGCTAAATCCTCAGAGCACCACTATCTTACAGAACCAAAGCTCCTCTAATTTTCTCCAACGAATTCTCACAATATATACTTAGCCAGTCGATCGTTCGAGAAAGAGCTTTCAACCTTCCCATACTCTAGATCCCACCTCCCTATTACTCGGCATGACCGGCAATTATTGACCCTGCCAGGTGTGCGTCCATCCAAGCTACCAATGCCCTTTACCTGTTACCTGCCACATGGTCTCCTCCGAAAGATGCGCGACGTGCCAGCCCTCTACCTCAAACAGAAGGGAATCCATTTGTGTGTGTTTCTTGTTCATGCATGTGTGTGCGTGTTTGCATATATGAGAGAGAGAGAGAGAAATTATAGAATCCGTTTCTGTACATTCTGTAAAGTTACAATTTGCCATGATCCACGCATCATTTAGATTACCGTTAAGTTATGGCTCGCCATCAGCTGTTCACACAGGCTGCTGAAAACTGACAACTCGCTTTACCTCATCCACCCTTTTCAAGTTTACCTACCGGTCTTTTTTTTTTTTTTAGTGAAAAAGATATTCGAACGCTGTTGCATTCCATGCTAATCTTTCCTGGGCCTATCCCTTTTAATAATAATAAAAACTTCTTGAGATCCGTGTGACTTGTGTACTTGTGCAGTGCCCTGGTAGCTCTCGTCACTTCCGCTCGGTGTGGTCGATGGACTACTCATCTTTCGCGCTGGCGCTGCCCATGCAGGAGTTCTTCCCCCTCACCGACGATCGCGTGGACGACAGGTTTGCGTGGCGGAACTTCTCTCTGTCTCGCCTCCTGTATCGTCAGAAGAACACAGTCGATGTTCTTATCATCTCTCACCCCCACGGGCGGCCGAAACAGGTAGCGAGTGTCTGGCTACTTCAGCCGCCATTGATTGTCAGTTGAGATAAATATTCAATTTGTGTGATGCAGTTTGATTTGGAAAGAGGGATGGTGGTAGGGGCTGGGGTACAGGAAGGTTTGCAAGCCTCGAAGGGATCAAGGAAATGTTGCTTTATGTGTAAAGCGTTTCTGTCAAATAAAATAATAGTTCTAAGGGTTTGAGTTTTAAAAAAATACACAGTTCTGTTAACAGAGAAGACTTTTAAAACTGAAACTGAAGTTGCTTCACTCTGTACGAGATTATTTTGTCCGTGAAAGCACGCTGACCAGCTGCATGTCGTTTGGCAAATTGACCACAATTTTTATTTCTCTCACTATTTCTTTCTCTTTTCTCTCTCTCTCAGGTGTCATTTGGCAAGCTGACTAGACGACATAGCATGGTGCCGGTGATGTACGACGCTCCCACGTGCCCGGGCTCCAGTGGCGCCCCCGTAGTGCGTCTCAGCGCAGACCACGCCATCTACCTGACCGCCGGCCAGTTTCTACACCATGGCCACTACCACTCGAGGGTCAGCCTGGGAATGGGACAACTACGGCCACCGCTCACCTTGCCCTACTGGCGCCCGCTGGACAGCCCGAGGTTACGGCGCGTGGTAAGTACGCTGTACGAGCCCGTCAGCTACTGGGCACTCATGCTCGTGAACATGCTGGAGGTGGAGAGCGTCCTTTTCAACGGTATCGACAACCTCTGCTACTTCCTGACGCTGTATGGCTACTTCTTCGGCTGGCGTGATGCCTGGGTGTGGTGCGTCCTGGCAGTCTTGCTGACCATGCTGGCCTTCCAGATGTGCCGCTACGCTTACTCGGGTGGACACTGGCGATACGCCGTCACGCACCTGGCCCTCGTGGCATACAGCTTGAGCATGCACTGGGTCACCTGGCTCGTAATCAACGTTGTGCCTGAGGACTACCTTGCCCTCTGGTGGGTGGCTCCTTTCTGGTTGTCAGTTCTGATGGTCTCTCGCCACGTCCATCTCCCGCCTCATTTCTTTGACACCCATCTGGAATGCAGACTTTGACGCTCGTCTGCAAAGCATAATTTGAGGCTCATCTAGAATGTAGGCTTTGATGCCCACCCAGAATGTAGGTTTTGATGCTCACCCAGAATGCAGACTTTGATGCTCACCCAGAATGCAGACTTCGACGACCGTCAAGAATAAAAACTTTTTGAGTTTCTGGACTGCAAGCTTTGACAGCTGACATCTCTAACTTCGTCAGACAATAAAAGACATTAAACTGTTGTCAGCTAATAAAATAAAATGACTTTATAAAAGTTCAGGATGGTAAGCGGGATGAGATGGTAAAATACTTATAGGATGAATCTCTCCATTGATTTGGAAACAACTACAGCCAACAACAAAATTCGAACGTGAAAGGAGCGATGTTCGAACTTTTTATGTGCACTTATTGTAATCTCAAGCATGGCGTCTTATAGAAATAGAAAAACAGCAACAAAGGCGAGTTCAACATCCACTGAAATCTCGGAGGATTCAGAAATAATGTGTGTGCCCTATAAGACTTGTTAGTAGTTCCAGACTTATTCATGTAACAGGAAAGATGTTCTAGAGTGAATTCGAGTTATAAAGGGTAAATGTTCTGATGTGTGTGTGCAGTTAGTGCAATTGGCAGTTTATTGGCAGTTCATTGGCAAAAATGTATAATTTTTGTGTCATAAATGCGAACTGCTCTCAAATTTTTAAGAAAAAAAGTACGTTATGGATTCTGCAAACTGTCTGTGATTAATTTGAAAATGAATGTAATTTTAGTGAAACGTTTATTTCAAATAACTCATAATAATTTAATAGAGTAATAATTTAACATTCTAACATAAACAGCCTGCTGAAACTGTCTCATTGCTCATCCTCATTGCACAGCGATACAAGGGAGAGAACTTCCCCCTCCCTCGTCCGCAAGAGTTGGCGGAGTTCACTTCTCATGGCACACGCCGGTCTCGGCTGGCACGGAGCTCATCGCCTGGCTGTCGACAGCAAACAAATTCGCAAAACCAAAGAAAACGGAGCGCCAGAGACTCTAAAGCCGTTTGTGCTCAGCGCACCTCTGGCCTGAAGTTTAAGGGGGAAAACATTTCCTTGGCTCGTGGCTCAGGATCCGGTGACTCAAATAGCCTGGAGAGTGCAGCTCTCCCTCTCATTCAGTTTCCTGTGTGTATGTCTGCGCGCTCTTTGTTTGTGCATGCACACTCGTGCGCTTTCGTCGTATTTTAGTTAACAATAAAAGAAAATAAGTGCACAAAAAATTTACAAAAAAAAAAAAGCTTCTGCAACTCATATTTGTCTCGGCCATCGACAGTCGCAAATCGGTTCGGATGACGAGGATGTCAGTCTCGAGTAATCGGACAGGAGGTCAAGGACGCGCAGCTGTGTGCAGCCCGAGGTCAGACACTGACCTGGCGTTGTTGTTCATCGGTTCTATTACCAGTGGCACTGCACACCCTTTCAAAAGTTCCCAGCGATTTTATTACTTGAGCTGTATGTGCTCTTGAAATAGTGATTGTCCGACACTTAATTGTGATCATTTTTTTTAAAATCCATTTTCATTGTTACATGGCTTTGTTAAGAAATATGTGTTCTATCTTTAATTTTTTTATTATAGTACTCCGCAACTTTAAGTGAAAGAAAAATGAGAAGAATATCAGCCAAGAACTGTTCAACACATTTTGTTTGACTCGTTTTTCACATCACGCATGAAAATAAATTATTTTATGATTTAATGCACTCTCGCTCTCGAAAATGTTAAGACGACATGTCGATCGACCTTTATGTGGAAACACAAAACCTCTTTCTGGGTCACGCAGTTGAGCTAATTTATTTGTCAACTCCACTGCTAGACACCCAGGATGTCACACAGACCCGTGCGGAAGCCGTCAAGGAAGGATAAACACCAGCTTATATTTAGGCCTTAATCATGTATGTACAGTACGTGTGTTATCATTCATCTGACAATGGTGACGAACTGAAGCAATGAACTGTGCAGTACACAGACACCAAAGCAAAGTACCACGACAAAATTCATTACTAAGCGGTTCTAAACGTGAGCTGTAAGGACCAAAAATTCAGATTTCTTTCAGAAAAAATTAAGGTCATATAAAAACAGTTTCGAATCATAAACGTTTCTTATAGTGTGTTTATGATGTGTAGCCATTAAAGATGCACAGAGACGAAGCAGCCAACACAGGCAAACAGGAAATGTAACGGAGAACTCTCGGCTCTAAGCCCGAGCATTTGCTATGGATATACACTTATAAAAAATTTTAAAAAGCTGCTTCCAAAAATAGGTGGTGAAGTGAAACCAGTCATACAAGCATTGCTTATTCATTCCCTAAATTCTCCTTCCAATACATCTAGACACACGCATTCATACATTCTTTCTTCATGTGTATGCAAGAGTATATTATATTTACCGTTTTAGACGTGCACGTGCACGCATTCACACCTGCATACACACAGACGCATTAATATACTATTATACACAGACAACACTTACTTTTACCGCTGTTTACATGCACACACACACACGAAGTATTATTAACCTCGAGTATTTTACAGGGAATTTCTATTTCTGCATGACAAGATTTTATTGTAATGAAACCCCGAACATTTCATCAACTTGAGTTACATGTGATATTTCTTCAAAGTGCGCACGACACGTCCACGTGGAGCTAAAGGTGAAGAATTTAAGACACCATGCATGCACTCTCTCTCACACGAGAAGTCAAAACAACAGGAAGTGTTCACATACACGAACATGACGGCCGCGTGATGTTCTTGCTCAGATAATCTCCATATCGCTGGTAAGTCTTGACAATAGTGACACCGACTGTATAGCAGCCATGTACGGTTGTGTGACAACCAGTCAAACCCCTTCCAAACTTTACCAACACACACACCCCCCTCTCCTGTTTCGCACACTTTACTACAAAAAATGCGGCTTGCACAAAATCCATCAAAAAGAAATATAATGCGTGCCTATGGTGTATGGATGGATGAGCAGACACGATGGTAGACTGACAGACTGGTAGCACAGAAGGACTGACAATCGTGGAAAGAAAGAGAGATGTGAACCATGCATGCAGCTCGGTCTCCTTGGGTCGTAGTCACGAAGCACAGATACCTTACCTCGTGGTTAGTTATAGAAGGGTTGCAATATTCTCTGAGTGTAATCAAGGAGGAAATTTAGAAGGTCAGTAGATGAAGTCCCCAGCTTTCGTACAATTCAGTTATGGGTAGAAGGATTGCTAGGGCTTAAGGTATGAGAGAAGGATTAATTAAGTCTATGGAATGAAGCAGTAAGAAAGGAAAACTTGCTTCACTACCTGACGTATGCCTTGCCAACGAGAGCAACAGACATTCCAATGACCCAGCTTATCGTTGAGCCTTTTTTTCATATTGTCTACAATAAATAATAAACAATCTTATAAATAAAGCTGTGTGGGATGTTAATCTGTCTTTCTGATTTAGAATTGCTAAAAAATCCACCGTTTTCTCAACCCTCAATAGCTAATATACTTTTCGTCTACATGAAGGAAGCAGAGTTTTAATTTTGATTCGTGTACGTTCTTTCGGAGCAGTTTTAATTTTCTCAGCTGGAAGATGCTACCATTGGCCTAAAACGAAAAAATACTACGCAAAACAAATTTGGACAATGATCTTATCCTACCTTCGGAAGGCTAGGAGTGGGGATATGTCGCGATCTCCTGGGGAAGAGCCCGTGTAGATGGTAGAGGTTGTGATTCCGTCCCTCGGTCTATCACACTCTCGATACCTCTACCAAATCACGTCGACATTTACCGCGTGCTCTCACACTAAATTGCTATCAATTAACACTTTCAATTAGCTCGAGCCCCCAGCACGCATACCCCAATGAACAACTCAAGGCAATTTAGTGTATAAAAGAAAGTTATTAATCATCGAGAGGATTATCCAAATTACATCAAATGATACAGTTTCAAATATAATCATACGGTCGTTATCTAAGGTGTCCCGTTATCCTAATCCCTAGTCTAGGTAACATGAGCCACGATTCACTAATCTTAATCAACTACACACTGCACACACCACACGCCACTTATCTTTACACACAAGTCTCTAGTCACTTGGGGGGCCCCTCCGATGTTGACGTCCGAGAATCCGTTGATGATGCTCCGTCGATCGTAGCTGACTCCCTCGCAAGCGCTGAGACTCTGGCACCACCGCGTGCCACCACGTGTCTGTCTCACGTCCCTTAGGCCGGACTGCTGTCTCAAGCTTAACAGCGCCTAACAGGACCGACACTTATCTACCAGCCTCCCTCTACTGTTTGCGACCAAACAGTTACTGGAGATGAAGTGTCGTACACTCTGCGACAGAGCGGGTCTTCCACACCTCTGAGTCGGTTGTGCTGGAGTTGTCACGATTCCCAGACGAACTCGCAGCAGAGAATCTGAACAGCCCTGAACAGATTTCGGCTACAACCTTCCTCCTCGAGTACCAGTGCGAAAGACCACGAGTCTTGACCGATCACCCTACTAAATCCTCGTCTGCGAGGATCATCCTCTCTCGCGATTGGTCAGACATACTTCAGTCTTACCTTCAACCATCCTGCTACCTAGCTACAACCAATCATACATAGCCAACACATGATAGACAGGTGGTCACTGGGGCTTATTCCAGCCCAAACTACACCCCCTCTTTACCCCCTCCCACACTAGCGACGCAATCTGTGACTACGGCGCCGTCCAGTCTGGCTTCCTATTCACTACCTGTGTCCAGCGGGTGACACTACAGGTACCGCTATTGTCCTGCTTCAGGTGTACCGCGGACTTCTATAATTAACGGGCATAGGCTGACAATGCTCTCTGAGAGATCCCCCGTACCGACACTACCATCCCGCATTCCAATCTGACCTTGGTCTATGTCCGTCATGATGTAAGCGGTCCGCGGTCACGGCCTACTGATCCCAGGGGAGAGTGGTGACTTCCTGGCCCTTTGTCCACCGACGGTCCAGTGCCGCCAAAGGCCGGCTACCCGTCTCGCAAACACCACTTACAGTTACCCACTCAACCTCCTGACAGTCTGCTTACCAGCGCGACTGCCTGTTTCATGGAGGGGACAGAAGTGAGACACCAACACTATAGCCCTATACTAGTTATCACATGACAAAATATAGGGGAGAGAGAGAACGTGAACAAGTGACTGAGCTGTGAATCTGTCAACCTTACAGTACAGGTGTTTTACTGCTTCACTACAATGACACCGCGTATCAATTGGTTTGAATCAAATGAAGTCAGCAATGGAATTACAGCTGGAAAAGGTAGAAATTAATTTGGGTACCTTGACTGAAATAAATACTAGTAATAAGTCACACCCGTGACACGTCTTCCTGATCCAGTGGCAGTTTTGTGCAGCAAGTTGTATTTTTAACGATGAGTATTGTGAAATTAGATACAGGCAGGGCCGTGCTTAGGGGCAGGCGGACGAGGCATCTGCCTAGGGCCCCGCGCTTTTGATTGATATAGTAACTAGGCATATGGAAAACCGTGTGATCGTGGCGTGAGGGCCCCGCACATGCCCTCTTGCCTCGGGCCCCGCGGGGGCTAAGAACAGGCCTGGATACAGGATGTACGTTGATATACGGACAACCTCTACGCATGTTCTACACAAACGTGTAATTTATTTTTTTTATTTTTTTTAAAATAGTTATAAAGAGAGAGAGAGACGATCGTATCTGGTCGTTACAACTCAGTGACGTTCGCCGCGGCGTGCACTGCCAACTGTCAAAAACTACTTGACTATGTAAACAACTTTTACGTCTCGTGACTTAAAGGTCTAGTGGGTTGTAATTTTTTTTAATGATCGGGTAAATCTCAGAGCTTCCCAAAAATTATTACATGAATACCTTTCCCCCCTTTCTGTTTTTGAGATGCACGCCTACAGACATCATGCACAGAAAGAGCTCAACAACATGTCCGGATAATTGTGCCTGGATACATTCACATTGCCAATGCCTCAGCCACCGGAAGAACTGGGATCATATTATAATCAACAGCGTGTCTTCATGAGTTTCAGCTCTTTCTAAGCTTGGTAATGTCTGTAGACGTGTATTTAGAATTCAAATAGGGGTTTCACGTCTTCACCCAGATTTTGCGCAACAGTCTCTTGTACTGAGCTTTACCAGCATTAGAAAAAAAAAACCCATCCCAGTACACCTTTAAGACTTTTATTTTTTTCTTTGGGGGGGATGCTTTACTTCCTTATTTGGTCCCAGTAAGAATTTTTAACTCTTTGTCTTAGTTATTAAGGTTACTATATAAGCTGATATCTTCTTATGGTCCCTAATGTGGGCAATTGGTCTATTAATGTCGATCACTCTTGAATTAAAACTGTAGTTGTTCAACGAATGAAATTTAAAAAGAAACTGTTGTTGTTTTGTTTTTTTTTTTACAACGAGGATGTGCAGACATATATGTATTTGTATGCCTGCCATATCTAATACACGTACTGTATAAGTACAGTCGGTCATGCGTTCTCCCAACCTCGGATTTCGCAAGACTGTCACATAACATTTGCCAAACATGTTCAGATTTTCAACATTGCGTATCTCAGTTAAGACGATCCTTTGAAGGATGTATAGTCGATCACTCTGTTGCCATATTAAGTATGTTTGGTAGCAACCTTTGTCCATATAAGGCCAGCACTAAAGCCGTTTATACGTGAATGGCGTTTTCATCGTGGCTCGATCAGCACCCTCGAAGACTTGGTTCTGACATGGCGAACGCGTTAGAGCTTGCCAGAAGCGTATCTTCTGCCAGCTATCTTCTTCACCTGATAAGCCATTCGCCGTCTGCCGCAGTATCTTGTGTGTCGGCGTTCACACTACACACCTTCCGTATCTTGCTCGCCCGTCTGTGCCTTGCACGTTCTACCACTTCAGATTCTTGGGCTTGCCCTCCGAGGCCCTGCACGGGCTGTAAATCGATAAAAAAAAAATATGACCAAAAATCGAAATAGATGCCGTTTGTGCATACTTTTTCCTCTGCTTTTTGCTTCAATATTGCTGACATCGGTTAAGAACTGCATCTGGAAAACAGCTTCAGCACCATGTAGATGCTTTATGTTCTATTGTTAGGGAGGAGGCGGATCTAGGTCATCCCCAAAATCTGGGTCGCCTTTAAGTTGTGGTTTCAGGAGACATTGAACTTTGCACATTGCTGAACATTTGCACTGCAATTCAGTAATGATTTATCTTCATTATTTAGTTTGCGAAAATGATGTTATTAATGAGGTACATGCACGATTCCTTACTTTATCCCTGAAAGTGCCTCAATGGTTTTTGACATGTCATCGCGGTTTATTATTCATCGAGGATTGGCTGCGTCCATCGACTCGCATCACGGACGTGCATATATTATATATACATTACAAGTTCGTGCTCGTATTGAGTACAGTCAGTAGCCAGTTTATGCTAGTAAACTGTGCACAATAATTATAATAATCAATGGTACATTGCAATGACAATGTAGCCTCCCCGTCCCTTTTTTGGCAAATGGATGCCGTGAAAAGTCACCCGGCCTAAAAGTACATTGTTTATTAACATAGCACAATTTAAGTTTGGTACATATTAATTGAAGCTGAACAGATTTAGTAAAAGCTAAATTATTACACACCACTGTCATTTTTTTACACCATTTTATGCATCTTCACCATAGATACTGCTTGTCAATTATAACCTCTGTGTGTGTTTGTTTTTGAAAGAGAAAAAAACCCCAAGATAAATAGAATTTAAGAGACACTATATAGGATTAGGAAAGAGATCTAGATAAAAATATTGAATACACGTACATAGTAAAGTAAACTAATCTACAATACCTATGACATCATCATAAAAAGAAGGCTAGAACTAGGATTAGGGGTTATAAGTTTGGATGTGATCAAGTTAAACGGTTACAGTTTCATGGAGTATAATATTATAATAGCATCCATAGCAATCTATGTCAATGCATCATGTGTCCAGCTAACATAAATTTGTTCTGAAACTGACCTGAAAATCAATTAAGTAATTTTATAATTAAATTAAATATACAAATGAAATTGCAATGACTCTACTATGGATCTTATTCACGCACCAAAAACTATTTCTTACATAAATTTTTTAGAGCTACTTTATACCATATTTTTACTACATATTTTAGGATGTATATTTTGAACCTTCTGAGCACAAACTATTACAAAGACTGGCTAATAACTGAAGACTGTAAAGACAACATGCAGTGGGTGAAGTTTGTTTTTTATTGTTGCTGCTCTCAAGTAAACATTAGACCAAGATCTATACAAATAACCTATATCTTTTTGGAAAGGAGAAAGCTTGAGCTTTAATTGCAATAAGTAATGAAAATTGCTTTCTTGTGTTTCCCTGGCTCATTGTGCTCTAAGGGTTAATGTTTCGATCTCCTTGAATTCATCCTTTCTACAAATGCTTCAAAATGAATGTGTGTGTCATGAGATATACCTAAATGTTTTCTTTTTAAAATCAAGCTGTAAAACACCCTGATACACCATATAATCAGTTTGATGTGTTTGTTAGCAAACAATGACTACAAATGTTTGGTAGTAATTAAATGTTAAATGTATTAAATAATAATATATAACATATAATCTATATCAATTGAATTGAATTGAAACAATTACAATATTCTAAAAATAGAATGATAGTTTTATAGCAACAAACAATATATAACGTTGATGTTATTGATGCTGCTGTTGTGACGTACATTTAATTCTATCATTTTATAATTATAAGCATAACTCGACAAAACAGAGGTCATAAAGTTTCCACGTTTTATTTACGAAATTGTGTCAGCCGTAATCTGTGATTGGTAATCTCTGACCATTTTTACCTGCTTGCTCAGAGTATCTTTTTTGACCATGTAAAGCTCTTCTCTGCTACTTAAAATGTAAACAGGAGTAAAATTCAGGTCCTTTATTTTGTTCTTAGTCAATGCAGAATGTGCCTTTGACCATAAAAGGACATCGTCATAGTTTGCCAACCTAAGGTCTCGGCGTATCGCAATAAAAGCGAAGTTGATAGCCATTAGAGTTTAGTTGCTTTTTGCAGTCATATAGATTCATGCCTATGCACCATACTTTGAATTGTAAGACACAGCCTGAAAAATATTCTGTTTTCAAATTAGAAGGATCACTCCCTGCATTGGCGCAAGGAACCTCCCCCTGTCACGTGACGCCGCAGACAGCCTCGGTCTTCGCAGCACGCAGCCATTTTCTGACAGAGAAGCGACGATTTTCGGTGTATACTTTCGGTGTTTATTTCATTTGTAGTTCGCTATATTTAAAATTCCATCATGTCTTCTGGTGTGGCTGTCAGTGATGAAGTTAAAAATTGTTTTCAACAAGTCAAGATGAACACAAAATCTGGATCTAAATTGCGCTATGGGGTTTTTAAAATCAATGATAGCTTGAAGGATATCGTCGTAGACAAAAGTCTGATGTCAACCGCTTCCGAATCGACTAGGGAAGAACCAAGCCATTTCATGGAAGTCATTTCTGGCTTACCTCAGGATGATGGGCGCTACGTTGTGTATGACTACCCATACACGGAGTCATATGGCGACACATCAAAACTAATATTCATTTTATGGTAAGTAGATAAGTGTGTGAGTGCGAATCTTGACTCGTGTAGAGTACCGGTTTTTCTCATGAATACTTGCAAACGATTTTTTTTTTTTTTTGCGCTATTAACAGCTTTGGTTTCTTTATTTGGACAGGTTTGCTTGATATGTTGTGTTAACATTTTCTTTTTTCAAAGAAGTCAGGGTTCCGTACTTTTGGGGTTAATGTAATTACAAGGGAAGAATTGGGGTGGGGCCTTCCCATGACTTCTAGCTAATGTAGATACATATGTGTGAGATGCACTTTTTGAGCCTTGCAAAATACTAAAGAATTTAAATAAGATTTGTAGCTGATGAATCACTGCGTGTAGTATCATGAATTGTGATCTGTAAGTTGTTTGGCCCCCTGATATCAAATTTGAACCCATTAAACAGGGAAGTGGAGCTGAGCAGATTGAGCAGAGGGGATTGGGGCACAGAGTTATTTGCCTTTATTGATGGGTAATAGGGATATTTTAGTTTGGCTTTTGTTGTTTTTTGCTTCAATTAAAATTATGCCCTACAGGTAAGGCTCACGGTGTCACATGCCACTAAAGTACAAATATTTGTTCCAAGTGTTCTCCACTTGGCGATATTTATCCTCTTTTAAGTAAGAAAATTTTGTGCCCTACTTAATGTACATGCTATTTGTATGCTTCATTACTTAACAGTATGTGTACATTTGCACATGTATTTTTTTGTAGGTGTCCAAATGCGATTTCCATCAAACGGAAGATGCTTTACGCTTCCTCAAAAGATGCCCTTAAGAAGGTGATGAGTGAAGTGACAGAGTTTCAGGCAGACTGTGCAGATGATCTACAGCATAAAGACATTACGTCCAAGGTAATCTATTTATTCACAGTTTTTGTTTATGGAAAAGAATTTGCAATGATGACATTGACAGTCTATTGCCATCAATATAAGAAGGTGAAAAGATGTGCAAGTATAAATGGAAGCTATGATTTTGTGCTTCTCTTACATTCCTGCTATCTTTGCCAGAAAAACTACAAATTTAGTATTTGGTAAAATAGCCTTTTTCTTTCCATCAGCTATAAACAAGTAGAAATGCAGTCCATAGTAAACTAGCTACCTTATTTCCGTCAGTTGATCAAGAGCAGTAAGACAAAACAGCTAGTAAAAGCAATAACATCTGGACAGATTATTAAACTATGAGCATATATAGATCTTTATGATTATTCAGGACCGATAACAATTTTCTATAGCACACTGAAAAAAACACTGCAAAGGCCTTATGACTAAACATTAGACTACTTTAGTTTTCACATAGTAAAGTAAGACAAAAGAGTTATGCAGTCAAGACAAAGTAAGCTTAACCTGTTCAAAGTTGTACCATAGTTTAAGAGAATAAGCTTGTATCAGTATGCATACACGAAAAGATCTTGAACTGCAGAATTTGATAATCACGCATAATTAGCCCTCCACCCCACCCCCCAACGCACAAATAATAATGAAGTGAATTTATATAGCATTTAACCCCACCAAAGGCTAGCACAAAGCACTTTTAAAAAACTATAAACATACAGACATAATGATAGTCTCAAAACAAAGAGTTCACTATGTTCTCATGTTGAGAAGGTGAATGCCATCAACATAGATGCAGTCACTACAATTCGGTTCTATTACCAAAATATCCGCATGTATGCAGACACAACACAGAGCATAGTTCTCAAGTGCTGCACAGTTGCCAAATTAAAATTACAAAGGCTCTAAAGATGTGATGACCTTCCTTTCTGAAGATGCTTTTTAAGTGGTTTTTTTTCCCCAGTGTGCTATAGAACATTGAAAAAAGATTTAAGGGTCATGGTATTTTGGTAGTGTCTGACGTAAGAATTTTTTTGAAAAAAGCACTTTGTTATTGTTGCAGTTGCGCAGAGTTTAGACATGAGAGCTGAACACAAAGACGTATGGAGCTTGGAGAACGAGGAGAGTGGTTTGAATAATTTCATGCTTGGTGACATTGCAGCTTAATGGAGCTGGCAACAACAGCGATAGCAAACAAGAAGGCCAAACTTGAACTTTTTGCACAGGCAGAGTAATGCAGCAGTACAATTACTAGCAAGAGTTCAAACTAATGTGTAGAAATGTTGCTCTTTTTTTTTTTTTTTTTTTTTTCAAACAAAAAGGAAAAAATGATTGGTGATCAATGGGACCTTGTGATGTCCTAATGGCCCACCCACGCCCCTCCCCCCTTCTAGACATAGTGGTCACCCTACACACCATCTTTTTTGTGCATTTACAGGCTTTCGTAGAAGGGTTGTCTTTTCTGTTTTCATTTTTACAGTATTAAATATAGGAGAGCTGACATTAGCACAAAATCAGCATTGACATGTTTGTGCTGAAATGGGAAGGGTAGCAACAATCCTTAGCATTTTACTTTATATTTTTCTGCAGGTGCATTCATTGATGTATTTAGAAGATAATAAGTTGACGCTTAAAAGATCAAACCACTTTCTTGAAGCTTAATCAACCTGAATCTTAAATGGCTGAAAAAATGTTATTCTATGCAAGTGCCTTTTGAATATCACCATGTTAATGAGATGTCCATCTACAGCCAAGTTGTGCACTGCAAATTCTCTTATTGTGGAAAAACATTAATTGCACAAAAAATCTCCAAAACTGAAGGCCCAGGGTTCCTTGCTACTTTTATTGTAAAATGTTTCAGCGCATGCAGGAGAAATTTAATGTCTTGAAAAAGGGGTCTTGTTTAAATCAACTGTTTTTTGTGACTGGTTGAGACTTTTCCTACTATTTCATTGTGCTAGTTCACGATAATGTGACATCTTTAAAAACGAAATTAACGCATATATTGATGTGACAGCATTGTGCATGTTAATGATGGACAGAGGGCATTGTGCATGAATAAAATAGCTTTCAAATTGTTATTCTTGACATTGAGAGAAAATAAAGCATGGAACTGATTGCCCATATCCTGTGGCCTTTTTTTTTTCTCTCTAATTATAGGCAGTTATAGTTAAAAATTTAGAATGTACAAGAAAAAGCTAATGATTGAGGAATTATTATTGTGTGAATAGGTAAGTTGTACACATTAGCGCCAAATATCTAGAAATCAACCAGCCTGCTTCTGAACATTGATAAGTAATAAGTGGTCATGAAAGAGAATTTTGTAGAATGAGCTAATGCAGGCTCTAAGCCTTGAGAAGGTATAAGCTGTCAGTGAAAATTAAGACCGAGTGGGGGTTATTTTTTTGACTATGTTTAACTTTAGCATGTCCTGTAACTTGTTATAAGGGTTCTTTCTTGGCATTTGGTGTTTATCTTCACGATATCAAAAGTGTAAATTTTGGTTGTTTAGGATTTTTAAACATGATTGTCCATGACTTTATTACATGAAAATCAGCAGACAAGCTGTTAAGTAGTCTGTGCATGTGATGTTCAAAAGTTTTTTTTTTAACAAGCTTTAGTTTTCAGTGTCAGAGACTTTTAGGTTTTGAGGTAAAGTGTGAATACTGTTCCATGATCCTGGAAAAACATTCAAGATTTTGATAATGCCTTAGTTAATAAAGCAAGCTAAAGTCCAGTAGATGGGCTATTGGTTATATCTTGTAGCTTTCTGCCTCCCACTGTCAACCACACTACTCTTAGGGCAGCTCCTTGTGTAAAGTTTCTCAGCTGCTGATATGGTGGAGCTGGCACTGCAGTTGCATCTACTGCTGTGGAAATTAAATACTAAAAATGTAATTTTTAATGACACGAGAACCAAGAATTTGAAATGTACAAAAGATTTTAAGGAAAATTTGTTTTGCGAACACAAATTCAAATTGTCACTGCTAAAGTAAACAATTACACTTCAACTATGTAATACTTGTGTGCTAGACAAAGATAAAAATGTGCTTCATATGTAAACCTTTCATGCTAACATCCATCAGATTCATGTTAAAACCAGATAATGGGATTCTGCCTTCGATGAATCAACTTTCTCGTTAAGTTTGCTGCCTGAATGTGAGGCACTGGATCAGAACATTTTTTATCTGTTGCCCTTTCTCCATGGGTTCCCCATCTCTCCATTTGTTTAGTGCTAGAATAAATGAAAGACCTAATAGAGTTGACTTGGTTTTTTTTTAATAATCTCAAAACATGGTACTGAGATGCACGTTCGGGCATTGGAGCAATGGAAGTCATTGCCACCAAATACTGTTAATAGATTTTCCTTGAGCTTTTTCAAGCATTTCTTTAAATCTTGTCCGATAAATTATACTTATTAGTCATCATTTTGCCTTCAGAATTCTAAATTCATTTTGACTAATAGGAGTTAAACAGGTGAGTGAAGACTTAAACTTTGCAACAGCAGCAGGTCCTTGTATGTTGTATATTCTTGATGCTTATATATAACTTTTACGTACATGGGTGGGTGGGGTAAAATGAATGAAGGACAACTTTTTTGGTACAGTTTTTTACTTGAGGGCATAAACTAAATATAAAGCTTGTCAACAGATTAAACTTGGTGTATATCAAATTTCCAAAGTTCTTTGGTAACTATGTCATGCAAATAATTCAGGTTGGTCATGATTCTTTGGCTTTGTGATGATTTGATTCACTGCATTTGTATTTCACTGTAGTTTGTACATTATTTTTTTTGTGTATTTAGCTGGGAAGAAGTAAAGTTGCTTAATTTATCCTAGGCCTTCATGCCACTTTCCTCCCTTTTTTTTTTGTGAAAGAGTGCGTAATGTATTGAAACTAATGCAGATTTTGGACTGGAATTTTTGTTGTGAACTTCAAATTGTTACAGTATATCTGCACTCCAGTTGGATGAGATCCTAGGAGGCTGTAGAATATTTGCTGGTAATCCTCTGAAAGTTTTACACAAGCTGGGGTCGGTCACTCATTCATAGAGGCTTGAAAAAGCCAAATGAGGAAACCAGATTTTTTTCTAAAAACTAAATTGTCAAGATTTTCCTGACACTAATCTGGCCATTTCAAGGGCTATATTAACACCTCACTGGCCGTGTGCTGGGATTCCAACTATAAAAGCATCCTGATGATTATTATTACTCTGCTTGTCAGTAAGGAGAGGAGAATATGGGCATATGAGGCCAAGTGCCTGAAGAGAGGCTGCTCCAAATCGCATACAGGGAATGCAAAACCAATGACTTTGTACAAAGCACAGTCGCCACCATCGTGGCACACCAGGAACCTCTTCTCACAACTGGGAAATGCTCCAAAGTCCATTCCGTAGTAGGGAGTTGACATCAAGGTGAACAGAGGAAGAACAGGTTGGCCAGTGTGAAGGAATGCACGTCATTTCATGCAGAACCTGATCACAGCTATTCCCTTTGACAACCAGCACCATCGCAGCATAACTAGGTACAAGGGATGTAGGGTATGCTCAAGGCAAGGGAGTTTTGTTTCTTGTAAGGGCTGCCAGAATGGATAAGCAGCGATCAGAAAAGCATTTTGTAGTAGTACTCTAGTGGCATATGTGTGCTGCTTGCTCCCATCTGGGTACTGGATGTGTACAGCTGGTTCTCTGTTGGCTATGGAATTTATTGCTGACCCATCAGTGAACACAGGCTTCTTCACACATACTTTCACAGTAGGTATGCAAAAATACAGCTGAAAAGAACTTTATAAAAAGATTCCAAATAAGAATGTGCAGTGAAAATACTAATATTCTTTAAAAAAATAACGTTCTCAAATTGATTCTTCTACAAAATATCCAACCCTATAAACTGAAAGACTGAACAAAGCATTTAAAAAGATATTTTGCACAGCATCATTGCCAAACAGGTCACTCTCGCTAACTTTTAAAGGAGTCATAATTACTTTCACTAAAACATTAAACTTCATTACATCAACTGGTACACATTTTGCATCATGTTTTCATTATTGCTTTCTCGCTATATCTTTTTCCAATCCACTGGCTAGTTTTTTGTTTTTTTCCTTTTGCTGTTCCCCTATAGCTTTTCACACAACGCCCTTTCTACCCCTAGTCTTTTCAACAGCCTTTGATCTCAGAGAAGTAAAGGATCTTCCCTCAGTGGGCAGAAGCCCTGTAGAAACTCCCTTAGGACTGAGCATTTCCCATAATTATTTCAGTTAATCTGTAAGGGTGAAAAGGTCTGAACTACTTAACAAAGTGTCAGCTTTAGTTTTGAATTGCCTGCAGAAACCTACAGCACTCCTAGTTACCTTACAAAAATACATTAAATAATATTTGTCATCATTTTTCAAATTCTTATGCTGGAAAAGTCGTTAAAAATCATAATGGTGATTCTACAGCGAAACCAAATATCCAAACTTAACATGAGCAAGTCCCGCAAAAGATTTAAATGATAAAAAAATCCAGGGACTAAAGTCAACATAGACATGCAAAGCTACTGAGTTTCACATTTACAATAAAGGTATCTTTTACACTTGTACATATACAGCTGCAAAAAAAAAAAAAAAATGGATGACAATGAGAGACTTCATGTACCTGTGAAATAAAATCATTATCATTCCCACTCAACATGCCCTCATACAATGATGGACTTTGAGCATTCCTCCTGTAAACAGGAAAATATCTAGGCACAAAAGTTCTTGGTCATGAAGTAACCATACTGTTTTTTTTATTAAAATCAGGTGGTTAAAAAAAAAGCCTTATTTCTACAGGGCAAGCAATCAAAATGTACACTCATATAAAATACACATAAAATTATACATATAGGGCACATTCATGACCAGTTGTTTGACATCCAGTCTCAATTGCAATCTAAACAAAATTCCCTCTCATGCAATGTGCATTTTTAAAAATGAAACTAACATCTTTGTCCTCAACTTGCATATGCCATCTATCATGCATATCACTAACATGGCAAATCAGGTCTCTACTATATATATATATGTGTTCAAAATGAGGATGTCATATCATTTGTAAATATGCATATTTAGAAGATCAACCTTTTAATCTTAAAATATGATCATTGGAAAAATATAAGCAATAAGGTAACTTCAGCAATACACAATCTCATTATGCACATCGAGCCACCTTTTCATATTTGGTCTCACATAACAGCCATAATTAAAGGACCTGCAAACATAATTTTGCATCAGTGGAAAACAATCACTTGGAAGTAACATGAGGGGAATGGGGCATAAAAATAGGATTGTTCTGATCTTTAAAACTATTGGTTGAGATGGAGATTAAAGGTTAACCTGATACACTGAACCTTTCCTGGTTTTGGTAGGAGGAAAGAGAAAACAGAAAAAAAAACAACTGGAGTTGGGGTTAGCACCAGTTTTCTCAGAAGGACGACAATGCTATTTCTATCTTTGGTCTTCCATAACAGCCATAATCAAAGGACCTAAAGATACAATCTTGTATTGGTGGAAAAAAATCGCTTAGAAGCAACATGGAGGATGGGCACCATAAAAATGGGATTGTCCTGATCTTCAAAACTATTGGTTGAGATGGAAATTAAAAGTGAATTTGATACTGAGCCTTTCCTGGTGTTGAGAAAATTTTTTTAAAAAGAGGTTTATTTATAACACCAGTCTTCTAAAAGGACAACAATGCTATTTCTATCTTTGTGTACAAAACAACTATCAAAATCTATGGAATCTAAAATGTTAACAAAGGTAAAAGAATCAAACAGCAACCATCCTCAACTCCATACATCAGATGAGTATCGTCCCTTGTTTTGTAACTTCTTGATGTAGTCTTCTGCTTGCGCTTTGTCCATGTTACCCTTCTGCATGATAATCTGCTCAAGCACGCTATGTACATCCTTAGCCATGTTGCGGGCATCACTGTAAAACAGAAAAGAAAGCATGCATTTGATTTCCAGCTACAGAAAATGACCAGATCTATCTCACATGACTACTATTCTACTAATTTCCACTTACATTGTCAAGAGTTTTTTTTTTTCTTTTGTGGGGTGACAGCATGAAAAAAGAACCATTTTCTAATTTAAAGATACTAGAACTTTCTTCACTGCTTTGTTCGGGGTTAGAAACACAAAAAAACTGAGCATATTCTTAAAAAAATGCTGACCTTATTTATTTAACTCTCTCTATACAGTTCACACTCTTCATACTACAGTTCATACTGAATAAGTTAAAAATATGATCACATTCTTCAAAGCAATCACTTTTAAAGAAGTACACTTTAATAAACATTCAAAAATTTTTATTCACAAAGCCACTCACCCGCAGATGTAAATGTGGCCATTATTTTCTAGGACTTTCCATGTTTCATCTGCATTTTGCTGTAGGAGGTGCTGCACGTACACCTTTTGGGGCTGATCTCGAGAAAAGGCAGTGTACAGCTTTGTCAGTGTTCCTTTCTTAACATAATCAGTGAGCTCCTCTTCATAAATGAAGTCAGTGGCCTTGTTGCGACATCCAAAGTACAAAATGGTACTGCCCACTTGCTTGCCTAGAACAAAAGGTCCAGACATCAAAAATAAAACCATCCAGTAGCCTTCGCAGGGGTTAGAAATCCTAATAGGTTCTGCTGTCAAAATGTTCTGCACCTTTTTATGCCTGAAAACCTTTTCCATCTGTCCTGTTTATATCCAATAAAATAAGTAGTCCTAGCATAGTGGTCACAGGGGGTGTAATCTTTAAAGCAGGTCATTGTGTTTATAGTATGGCACATGGCAATGGAGCATGTCTCCTTTCATTGGCTTTCCTGATAAATCAGGTACCCATCTGGTTGGCAGGGGAATCGTTCCTCTCATTCTCATATGAACTGTGAACCAGTGACTCATTCCAAACCAAGCACACTAACCAACAGTCTATGATACCTTCCCACTAACTTATCCTTTTAAACTATTTTAGCAAGTTGAAATACAAGCAGCTATAGCAACAACAGAAGACTTTTAATGACTCCCATCCATCCAATCCCTACAAACCTTTTCCCATGACACAATCACACACACAAAATCTACATTAAAACTTTTGTGGCAATGTCAAATGCCCACCACAACCTGCTGTTCATGCAAGCATTCTTGTTAGTTATCGTTCCTTTGCCCCCCAAGCGAACTGCGCCGTATACTAACCCTCTTGTCGCTGAGAGTCTCGCTCCTGAATAAAGCCACGGAAGGGTGCTAGCCCAGTGCCTGGTCCAATCATGATAATGGGTGTGCTAGGTTTGAAAGGCAGACTGAACTGTGACTTCCGTACATATATCGGTACACGTGGTTTGATGCCGTCAGTAGGTATCTTCTGCTTCAGCCAAGAAGTGGCAACACCCTTTGTTAATTTGCCAATGCGTGTTGTGTACTCCAGTAGAACTGCTGTGATACAGATGCCATCTGGCATGACCTGTGCATAAAAATTCACGTTTCTTATCACACACCATTCACAGTTCACATATGTGAACTTATTCCAGTTTTTTTTCCCCAAAAATCCCCTTTCATGCTCTCCAGACCAGTCTTTTGTGGAGTAATTTTGACATGTGAAGAATGGCAGCATTGCATTAAACTGTTTGGGTTAGACACTTGCTCACAACCTTATGAGGTTAAAAAAAAAACCTAAGCAAACACAGTCTTAAATAATAAGAGCTTCTGTTACAATTTCTATGAAATTTGATCCAAAGTTTGATCTACAATAGCAAGATTCCAATAAGCAACACAGCAGTCTGAAATCATACCTTGGGGGAAGATGATATGGAATAAAGGCGAGCCTGTAAGCGTGGAAGAAGCTCTAACACATGATCAAGAGGAGGATTCAGAGATGGCAGATCTTCCAGAATTTTCAAAATGTTGCGATGGTCTTTCACAACCCACTCCAGATATTTGGTCTGAAAAATTGTTTTTAATACTTAAACAATAATAAATACAATTTAACGCAGAACCACATCTTCAAATAAATGAGAATAGCATCAAACTGCCATTTTTGGCAGCATTAGGTAATATGAGATCACTCCACTAGCTACCTTTCAGTTACAGCTGTCCACTTCTGATTGGCCAGAAGTGACCAATAAACAGACAGAATACAAAATCAGCCAATTCATTACCCTCCCATTCCTTCCTCTCAGCTAGTGAGTTCACTTCTCCAGTTTTCTGCTGCAACTGAGAAAGAGACCCACAGCTGGGAAGCGGGAGAGAACTAGCTGTCATCTTGCAGCTGTGCAAAATGAAAGTTTCAGTGTCTGTTAATTGAGGGGAACTCCTGTCATGAGCTATTTACTTAGCCCCAAATCTGCAGGTGTTTTCAGACAGCTGCTGAAATAAAAATCAAGTCATCCAGCAAGCAAGGAGCAGGGAACCAAAGCAAGGCCATCTGGAGGGACACATGCACAGCCTCCCCAAGGACAACAAATCTGTTGTTGCTCACCAGATGCAACCAATCTCAAGCAGAGCAAATATAAGAGTCAAAAAATTGAATCATAACCTCTAGGAAAGGGCATGCATAAAACAAAGCGTAATATGCATCCAAAGAAAAAAAAAAAAAAAGAAATTAAAGTCATACATGCTATTCAGAATTATCAATGCTATCATAGATCGTACTTTGCCCTCCTCAGATGCCTGTGTCATGGTAAGAAGCAAGTCTTTTTCCGCTGGGTCTGAAGCGTAGTCTGCCAGCTCCCGTAAAACATGCGTGCGAGGTGGGGTCTGGATGTCAACATAGTGGGACAGAGCAGTGCGGTAGGAACAAGGACAAGGGAAAGGATGCTTCTTGCTGGCTTCCTCTGGAATCAGATCAAACTTTGATATAATCATCTAATACTGAATACCAAGATTTCCAAAACTGAATTTATAGCTTCTTTCAAACTGATTTAACCTTTCCCAACTACTACTTTCACTGCAAATCTTATCTAGATTAACATTTATTTTTATGCTCCATTTTCATACAATTTGTTACAGTATCAAGTGTTCAAGACTTCTGATCTATATTTATGTTCCTGCTCATTTCATCAACCATATGCCCCAAGTCAAAATAAGTCAAAATAATTAACATCAACAGATATCACTTAGTAATTCGTGAATTTCATATCTTTCAATTACCATCAATGTTGTCCAGTGTGAAAATGGTGTCCAGATCTATCCCCAAGCGTTTCCCAATTTTCTCCACGGTTTCTGCATCATTGATAGGGTAGACACCCACATGGTCACCTGCTTCATATCTGTGAAAATGTTCCTCGTAATTATTTTGTCAATATTTTTTTTGCAAAAAATATAGATTATCTTAAAGACACTGAGCATGCTGAACACAAATAACAGTAAATATACATCTGTCCATGGTTTATTTTTCAACAATGAAAATTCAGGAGAGCAAATATGACTGACTACACACAAAGAGTTCAGAATTCTGCACTTGTTCTCTAGAAAATGACCAATTCTGTTACAAGGTGAAATTGCTTGTGAATGGTGGTGTATCAGCATAAAGCCACACAGCATATAACTTCTATATTTGTTTTACATCCTCAAGACATCACCATAAAGAGACATTTTACACCTCTGAAGCTGAAGTACCCTATCCACCATAAAGGAAAGAGTTTTAACCTGATTTTTGATCCAGAGATGTCCAATTCAATGTGCATGCATGATCGGTCACCTCCCTTGTGCAGCTCACGATTGACCAAGATAGGTGACAGATATGGGTTCTTGGCATCATATGGTCTGCACAGGTATTAGTTATATTCACATACACACGTGTTTATATATATACACACACATATATATGTATAAACACACACATATTCTCAAAACTCTTTTTCTATATAAAAAAAAAAATTGTGCTTGAACAATTCACAAGATAAGTCCACACTATATTTTCATATAAAACTACAAAGCATCCATACAACATACCCCTTTCCACCATCACACAAAGAGTGTAAACATACAAGTATGCATATATGTATTTATTAACTGAAACAACACTTTCCCCCAATACCCATGCTGAAAATAATCAAACCTATATGCATCCAACACTTTTCCCCAATACCCACAATGAAATTAATCTAACCCATATGCATCCAATATATCCATACACCAGAGATTCACACATAAATAGAACAAGATCAACAAAACTAAAACTGACGGTTTCTGGTTTGCAAAGGAACCAAGTCGTGAAATCTCTCCTGTGAAGACTTTTTCAGGTGCAATATCTTCCAGCTTACTAAACCTGTACTGTCGCACACTGCCACAAACAATGTACATGTTCAGTTTTTTAAACATAAATGACAAAGGAAAATGAGGAAGGCTGGGGATGGGGGAGGGAAATACTGAGCAACAAGAATAAATCGTTAACAGCTTCTCAGATGATTCTATGGTCTTTATCCTTATGCTATCATTAAGGAACTTTCATTAAATGCTTAAAATGTTGCTGCCTGCAGATTAAATGGCCTGCAGAAGTCAAGGAGATTTTTAAAACAAATTTAAGGAGACTGTTAATGGTTCTTTTAATGATGTGGAAGCTTACCTGATGTCCTCTCCAGTTGCCTGGACACCAAATTTTGCACAGACTGCTGGCCAGAACCGCTCTCTCCATGTCACAAAATCTTCTTCAATGCTGTAATTAGCATTAAATAAATATCATGCACAAATGTCTACTGATCTGATGCAATAACATGAAGGAGATGTATCTGTAGTATGTATTATAGTAACCATCTTAAAGACCCAGCCTTAGCCTGCACCATATTTACAAAATAGCTACAGCTTTTGAGCAAGCATATCTAAATGACTAAACATCCAAACATAGCTCCTCCGGAAGTTTCCCATTTCGTTCAGATATCAAATTGTGCCAAATTACCATATAAAGAAACACTCTGCATTCTTACAACCAGCTCATGAACATCTAATGATCATTTTCCTTTAAGCGGTAGACAAATGATGTATTTAAGACTTCTGCAATATATGTATAAATAAACACACATACACACACATACATTTTCTGCATATACCAGACATCATTTGCCACCTTAAAAGACTTACTTAGCATCATCATCACCAAGTCCTAGCTCAAATACTCGCGTAGCCCCCAGCTCCTCAAGTCGCTTATCAACATATTTGCCTGTGGCATTGAAATGCTCATATGTTTTATTCCCTAGGCCAAACACCTGTCAAACATGATCAACAATCCACACTATACACATTCCAGTTTTCCAGTAATGAAGCCGTTTAGGAGGATATGATAAAATATCAACAAGTATGCTTTTTATTTCAAATACCAACACAAATTCCCAAAATGTATATGTTTAAGTATTTGCATAACATTATGATAAAATCATGCCAGGAAAATAACCAGATTTATTAAATTTACTTTATATCAAGACATTTGTACAAAGCTACTGTCTTATTATAAATCATTTCCATGGGAACAAGAATTACAAGCTTTATGTAAACAACCACTAATCCATTTTTGTCCCCTTTTCTTTTAGCCAAGAAAATAAATCTACAGCATACAAACTTACAGCAAAATTTATCCCATCTAACTCTGCACTCCCACCCTGCAGCCATTCATAAAACTCCTGTGCATTGTCCGTGGGGTCCCCTTCACCATAGGTTGCCATGCAGAATATGACCAAGTTGTTTGAAATTTCCTTCAGCTGGGGTAGTTCGTCCTTAACAAAAACATGATACACTACTTTAGGGCCATCATGAAACAATTTTCCTATTTTCAAAAGAGAAGAACATGCAACAATTTAAAAACTATGACTTGCAAAGAAGGAACTCTCTTTTTTGATGCGAAACGGACCTCTCAGATTTTTTGTTCATCATCAACATGAAGCAGACATAATATTGTGATCAATCTATCCACCATTCTGACATCATCTTTGCATCGGTTTGTCATAATTCTCTATGCACTGATCTGTCTCAGTGAAATGGTATTTCATCACCTGACAGCCAAAAGAAGCAGAAGTTATGAGAAAATGCTGAAGAGACAGCAGCATTTTACTATAGCAGGCCTACCATAACAGATTAAAAAGTATATTAAACATGCTAAAATGTCAGTGTAAATAGTAGGAGAGAAAATATATTAAACATTTTAAGATGTTAGTGTAAATAAAAGGAGAAAAAAGAAGAGACAACTACCATCTCGCATTCTTCTGGGTCAGCCACCATGCCTTTCATGCCATAGCGAGCAGCATCCTTAGACAGACGCATGGCAAACTCTTCTGCTGTGCCTGTCTGTGATCCATAGAAGACAACTACATTGCGTTCCTGCAACCACACACACATATACCAACTTGAAGCAGCCAGCTATCTAAAACTTAATAAGTGGTATTTTATACACAAATGTACAGCCAGCTATACTAACACCCAATTCCATTGTCAAAAGTACAAAAAAAAGTATAAAAGGTCAGCTTACATGATTTTTCATTTTACTGATGAAACCTCCCATACTTTCTTGTCTTTCAAGTACTGGCCTGAAAAAAAAGGTTCCAGACATTGCAAAAGACATTAGAACCTGTTCCTCCCTTCTCCCACAAACACTGCCCCCTCTCCCCCACCAGAAATCAAGGTAGATAAAGGAAGGGGGCACCTGCTAAGCACAGAATATGACAAACTAATAATTTTTAGAGCCATTTTGGATAACTAGATATTATGATTATGATAATTTTGTAAAGAAATATAAAATAATTTTTACAAGAAAACAGGCAGCTGGCGTGAACTTACGTGACAGTGAGTTTCTTGAATGTTGGCTGTTCCTGCCTTCTATTTCTGAAGTAAAACCAATAAATGGCAAAACCTCCTGCTGCTGACAAAACAAACAAATCCATCATGGAGAAGAAGCCAGATTCTGGTGCCATCTCCTCTGATGCCATACTGTGTGCCGACACAAAGGCACCTGTGTCTCTGCAAATAAAATGAAATCCAACATTAACACACTGATGGCCCTGTGAATTAACAATTTTAGAACTGCATCTTGAAAATTGTATGACTAGCATTTTCACACAGATGCATATCCTTTAAAAGTGAGCATCACACTTGAATGGCTCAATTTCATTGTGTTATCTGACATATACATACTTTAATAGTCAAGTTGTCAAGATAGATTTAGGAGACAACTGCAGTGGGAGCACTTTGCTCCACAACCATACTCCCCTCATGTACCAGCCAGCAAGCATCTCAGCAAGCGGCTATGCAAGCATCTCATAAAGCAGCTATCCAAGCATCTCAGCATGCAGCTAGGCAAGCGGCAAATGACAGCCCCTTGCCCCCTCCCAACAGAGGCGGCATAAGGAATATGTGGGGCCTGGGGCCGACCATCCGCGCGGGGCCTGGGTAATGGAGTACATGTATCAATATCCCTATTGCTATGATGCCGGAAGCACTGATTTATAGACAGTTAGATAGGCTGGATCAATTTCGCGGAATAACGCACGAATTTAGTGTTTTAATTGTTTGTAACCTTTCCCACCGTTTGTGACAGTAGCGGATTTTTCTTAAAGCGCAATAATATGGTGACGGTAACTTAAGGTGCAGAGGGCTGATGTGTTCAGGTACCTCTTGGTACAGTGATCGATGGGAGGCTCTCCTTTAGTGATCACGTGAACCAAGTGTACAAAAAAGGCCCAGCAACGGCTGTACCTTCTGAGGAGACTCTGCAGCTTCAATGTCAGCTCTGGGGTGCTGGAGACTGTGTACAGGTCTCTTGTTGAGAGCATCCTCTCATTTAACATCGCTGCCTGCTATGGTCACCTCCTCGTCAACGACAAGGCAAGGCTGGCCAGTCATCCACCAGGCAAATAAAATTATTGGTATATCACAGCTGCCACTTTCTGACTTGTACCTTCATTTCTGTCTTGGGGTCTCCTCGACAGACAATAAAGTCTGATTTGATTTGATTTGATTTGATAAACTGCTTATTATTATTGCCGAGTTTAAAGTTAAGACTTGGATTCAATAATTTGCTTAATTAGAACTTAGAAGTGTTCTCTGAACGTCAATTTTTTGGTCACAACTTGTTTAACACAGCTGGCAATAAGTCATAAAGATGACCTCGCGGCTGAAGTGTGGGGCCCCTTCGAGAGCGGGGCCTGGGGCGGCCGCCCCATTTGCCACCCCCTAACGCCGCCTCTGCCTCCCAAGCACGGTAAGTCCTCATTTAACTCTGTTTATAGGGTCTTGGAAAATGCAATATTAAGTGAAATGATGCATGATGAAACCAATTTTACCACAGGTTGATTTACTTATAAACAAGAGTTATATTTTGGGTCATACAAACATCATCAGACATCTGAATGGACCTTATTCTTGTAGTCTCTTGCATTTGAGTAACTGGGGAATGAGGAGAGTATGGTTGGTAGAAAGAAATTAAGTTTTTTACACTAAACCAGCAGATCTGAACCCAGGACAGCCAGTCCTGTAACTAATAATAATAATAATGAGTTTTTATATAGCATTTTCCCAATGATTTGCTCAGAGCGATTTATATAAATAATATACAGACTGAATCCCCCCCAACCATGCACACAAAGTACATTGCAGACACAAGTTATGCGCGCTCATGGTCAGGACAGGGTCTCAGTGGAGTTACTGTCCTGATAAAATGCGTCTTAAGTTTAGACTTAGAGGTGATAATCCTCACCGTATTACTATTAGTGACAGGAAACTAACCGTTGCACCACGTGATCATCCTGTTTATTCTGTATGATCTGATTTACCTCAGGCAAATTGTATTGATCAATGTGCATATTTATGTTTCTGTATATTTTTGGATTCACTTACATTACATATTATTACAGATTGCATATTTTTCCCTATCCTGAAATTGAGAAATTATGTATGACTTCACAGTTGTGCTTTTGATGTCTGAAGCCATTTAAACAGAACACACTAGTAAAAAAAACGTTGCAGATGTAGATGTTTTTTGGATTAAATTCTAGCCATAAGAAATTTCACCAGAACACTTACTAAACACTAAAACTCTAAGAAAGAACTATGTAATGATTTTTGAAAAGCCAATGGCAAACATAGAAGAGTAGGAACTTCTACAGTTAATTAACCAGCATTACTTTTATTTGACTATTACACTTTTACAGTGACACTATCTTTGAATGGTTATGGCAAAATTTACCGTACGCAAATGTAGATAAGGAGCATCTACACCTTGAATTCATATATCCTTACTGAAGCTATGCAGAAAGGCAAAAAAAATATTACCATTATTTGCCAGTACCTGGGACATATGTACTTATCAGATAAACTTTGAATGGCAGCATATTTTGTAAGAGGCATATTTGTAAACTCTGAACAATTAATGTGAACGTAAGTTGAAGGTTGGAGTGGGCTAGTGTGTAAATTCATGTAAAACAGATGAACAACAAGTGTACTTTTCATATTCTGTTTACCTTGTTGTACAGTAAGATCAATTATAAAAATTTTTTTAAAAAAAACAACTCAACGATCAAATAAGGCCACGGTTTTCTGCAATGACCCCCACCAGTTCCCAAAGGTCACCAGCAAAAATAAAATTACAGATACTGTAGTCTGATGATCAGATACATGGTTGTAAATTCCTTATCTGCTACAACTTTATTCCAAGGATCAGGTTAAAGAGAAGCAGTAAATACGATAAAACCACAGGAGTTATTCTTCTGTATAAGATGGGGAAACATAGCTTAGTGATTAGAGCACTGAATGACCTTTACCTTTACTTTTTCTTTTTTGATGGGGGAGGTATGTGGTGGCATTTTTGTTGTGCAAATTAAGTCATGCTGTTCAAAACTTTTAAACTAGGAGTTGGCACTTTGATCTGCAAATTTTTTTTTTTTAATGAAAATGTGTTTCTCAAAGTAGTTCTCAGAAAGAAACACAAATCCTTAGTCCTCTCTTCAAGCCTACCATCATGTGCAAATAAATTTTAACAAACGCTGACCGATATACACCTACATTTCAGTATGAAACAAGCATGGATTTATTAAACAATTTTTTTAACCTGCTCTAAACTTTAAATCCTGAAGAGTTGGTCAACTATATTTGTATGTATTGGTTTTAAGCTTTCTTAAACGGAATCAGTTTTCAAAAACAAAACAGGCCTGCCATATACTCTGCCATACCTTGAAATCTTATGCTTTTGTCTCCCCAATTTTTCCAAAGTCTCTTATCCCTTGTAAATAAAAGAAATGATAGTTTGGCTGCTATATTGCATCTGTCATCATTTGTACATCATGACACACACCAATGTCTCTGTGATTTAACTTTCTTTGCAAAACTCTCAGCCATTCTTCTCTGTAACAACGATAGCCCCATGAGGCTTCATTATGGAAAGCCGGAAGAGTGGTGCATCAAAAATGTCCATAAGGGCCAAAAAACATGGGGGCTGAAATCCAGGTATATTATCAGGGAGAAAGCACAAACTCCACACAGACTGGTCCTGGCAGGGAATTAACTTTTTTCATCAGTGCCATAACAAAACACCTAAGAATGAAATGACAATAAGTGAAGACACTGTACTATAAACAGTGGGCAGAAACTGTTATCTTCACACTGCTTTTGAAAGGAAGCAGGTCCTCCCTAGTGCAGGCCCAAAAGCCTACTCAGACCATGTACATAAGAGTCAGCTTTCTTAAACAACTTCTTGTTCTGTTGGTTAGCAACTCTCACATATCAAACACACATATACCTATGCCTACCTGCACACACTCTATGCATACAAGAGACAGCAAGTTCTGCTGGAGGCCAGGTTTCACAAAAAGTCACAAATTAAATACCAATCCTTCCCCCTCTTTAACGTCTGTAAATATGATGTATTTTATAAGCAAGCTCACAGATCACATTTTTGCTGAAAAGTTTGTGCTCGTATTTATGTTTAAACAATTATGTTGTGATTAAAGCTAGATCCGACAGGGTTACAGCTATAGTACACAAGTTTTGTGGTAGGTGTTATTAAGTATCATTGTCATTCTGTAAGTACTGTCAATAAATCTATTTTGGACTTGCATACATCTTTTTTGTGAGACAAAAAGATTGTGATTGTATGTCTTCATTTAAGTAATGTCCTATTATTCCTTATTATTCCAGAATGAAACCTGTAACATTTAGTGCACATAAAATTCAAGCAGAGGTAGTTGTTATACATAATTTGACAGTGAAGACATCCTATCATCTACTCTGGCTATGGTAAGTTTCAACACATGTGAATTGAATCCATCTATTTACATGCGTATTCTTGTATACCTGATTGCTTAAGGACATGAGTTCCTGTCACTCATCAGTATTCTAAGCTAAAAGCAAACTTCTATCTCAATCAAATGTTTGAAAATAATGATGAAAAACAAGAAAATAAAAATAAATGAAAGGTGTTCAACAAAAAAATAAGGGTGAAAGGTGAAAATAACATTACTAATGAGAATAAAACATAAAGCAGGGAAAAGAAACCAACCTTACATCCAATGACCTACAGTTTTTATGCATGAATCCTACCCGCTATGACTGACATAGACCAAGCCTATTGGAACAGATAACATACATTAAGTACTTATGCACTCCTAAACTCCAAAATTAACTGGACTGTCTGCTCCAAAAGCACTGATAGGGAGAACAGCATCAAGACAAGCTATCCCAAACTAACATCACTTGACAATCTGCGCATTCATTTCCACCTGTTATTGACAGTAAATGTGACACATTATACATGCAACTCTCCTGTCTCTGTTCATGTGTAAATATATGCGTGATAAGAGATAAGCACTGGAGGTGAATATATATATATGTGTGTGTGGAGGGTGCGGGTGGAGGAGGGGGTAACTGCTGAAACTGTACAGGTATATTTTATAGTCACCTATTACTACTTATTAGAACATTGGTTATAATTAGATTATAATTAGCAACATCTTGGGTAAAGTAAAAACTGTAAAAATAATTATAATTAAACTATATAATAGTAAGATTTTGATAGTTCTGATTTACCTGAAATTTAAATAGTGCTCTCTTGATGCTACTGAGCAAGTAAATTCACCAAGTTTGTGGAGGACTTACACAGGGGTAAAAAAACATCTGCGAGGTCTGGACAAAGCTTTACAACTTCAAAAACAAGACATTTTTCCGTAAGTTCTCCATGTTGCCCCAGAGCAATACCTTACCCTCACTTCCTAACTACTATCCCAGGATGTCGCATTTAAAATAAAAACTATATTTTAGAATCCTACCAACTTCAACTTCTTGCACATTCAACACAGAAATCTTCTTTTACCTTAGTATTCTAACACAATAATATTCTTTCTGTTAGGCATACAGCCCTGATTTAGCTGCCAAACTCAAACCCAAAATCAGAAGCATTTGACAGAGACATTTGGTACTTCAAGTTCTTTTAGTGCTTACATCTCCAGCAACCTATTGAACAGCAGGAAAGTGTGACAGTCAAAAAAAAAGAGCAAGAAAGGTTTTGAAGGGTGAATCCCTAAGTATAACGTGTCCTCCTTTTTTTTCCCAAGAATGTAGGTTACAGGCTCAGGTCTGTGTCCTGCACCAAACAACCATATACCCAGCAGGCAAATGATTAGCTCACATGATCTACAGCAAGCACATCGCTCCACGTGGCAATACAAATGTACTCAACGTACAATTCTAATGTACTCAATGTACTTAGAGTTCTAATAAACGGGTGATAAAAAAGCTTGAAAGGCCAGATATGTGAGGAAGGTCAGAAACATTTAACATAATTAAGAGCTCTCCATGTCTCATGACCTCCACTCCCAAGAAGACATACAACCTTTTTTCTTTTTCCTTAACAAATATTGATATCCCTGGAACAGCATATCTCACCACAAATTTGTTAATGCAGATTATTACATCTAAATATGTCAGTACTCTATTATACCTACCAACTTAAACGACATCAGTTTTTAAACAAAATTAGAAATAAGACCATACAGTAAGAGGTAAGGGGGCAATGAGCTGTTTGGAATTCAACATATCTTAGATTGGTTAGAGAACTAATCTTCTGTTTTTACAGCCTTTTCACCTCCGCTAAAAAGTGAGGTTTCCATTCATTCCTGGACATAGAAGTTTTCCACTTACTCCTACTGGAGTAAGCATTAAATTTTATATATTCTCCAACTATAGCTTTATTCAAGAATAATCTTAATCATGTTAAACGAACTTTACAAAAGAATACAGTTAGTCTCCAACTTACGGACATTCACGTTACGAACTTCAGTGCATACAAACAAAGTTGTCATCAAGCTCAAAAGTAGTTCTTAAGGATTATCTTCACGGTTAAAATTAGAGCATAAGGATAGTTCATATGTCTGCCAAGTGGCGGCAGCAGCAGGGAACGTGGGATATCGGTAATCACAACACACGTTCATCCTAGTACATGTACTGACTTACGAACAAACGTACAAAAAACACCTTTCTGGAATGGAAATTGTTCACTTGAGAACATACTGTAAAGGGAAATGCAAGAATTATATCAATAGTTCCAGAAGCCTCAGATCTAATGGGCTAATATTTATCATCTTGAAGAGAACAGTTATAAAAAAGAGACCAAAATATGGTAGTGTGAGATGAGTGTACATAGGCAGACATGAGCTGCTAAGTGCCAGACTTATGTAATACACTATTTTTGCATAAAATAATTCTGACAATATTTGTAAATAATGGCAACAATTAATTCCAAATGCTAAAGCCGCATAAGAAAGAATAAAAAAATGGTGAACAATACAAAAGTGTATAATTTAAAATAAAGGTTTAGTTTTAGTCTGAAAAAGTTCTGAAGGCATGCTATAAACTGCAACATGATTAAGGCAAAGCTTAAGATCTGAAGATTACTGTACTACTTTAGCACATAGTCTGATCAGTTGAGCCTCTCTATATTTTGTACTTGCAACATCTGATTGTTGCTGAGGATGGAGATTTGGGAAAAAAACTTTTGAACAACTTACAAGGCTTAGAACCTGCAAACACCGCTTTATAATGCATGTTTAGTCCTTTTTCTTTCATCAGTGGACACAAACTGAAAATCATTGACCTCTCAAGTGCACCTACTGCTCACAGTGTCCCTGATATAAGTCTAACGAAATAATCCACTAGTCTTACATGACACGCCTTCGCCAACAAAAACCATTCCACTGTCAAAATAGTTTTTTTCATGACACTATGTCTTTTTAGGGGATGTCTGCGTTCGTGAGATAACTAGCATCATTTTTTGTCATATAATCTGCAAGAAATGTCGTCAGAATCATCAAATGGCTTATCCGAACACAGATTTATTGAGTACGATCGATCGACATTCCGCTATGTAGAGTTGGCACGTACGTAGCCGACCCGGACTCAAGTTCGAAAAGGCAAAGTAAATCTTTCTAAGCAACATCTTTGAAATGAATGAATGGCATAACCACGAAAATAATGACATAAAGTCGTACATATGAGTATTTCCCCACAGTCACTATGAAATAGTCCCTGTGAAATTTTGTTATTCCATTAATTGCCAAACGTACGGCGTTACCCTGTAGTATAAGTCATATTTACACTTATGCCTGCAGTTTAAAGAAAGCACTCTTCTTTGGCGCATATTAATGAGATGTGTAAAACAGATCTTTCCTCATACCTTATGATCTAGTGGCTTCTTGAATCTGCCGGATGGCAGTAATCTTGACAACGTTCGAACTACCACAGTACTTCCAGCTCCCCGAAGACGACAGGTCACGTGACTTTCAGGTCTGGGAACGCTGACGTGAAGTGGATATGCTCGATCTTTAGAGCAACGAAATCTTTCACTGTTTAGATTTTATATTGGACGGATACTCCATTTATAACTTAAACTTGCTATTATCCACTTAACTTCATTTTATTTAAGTTATGCGGACCTATTTGCTCGGTTGAAGGACAATTAAAGTTTATTCGTACCAAAGATCCTTCTTGGTACACAAGCACCAAAATGTACTACATGTAGTAATCTTTAAGTACGCATATTGTTCTAATTATTTTGCGTATAAGACTATAAGTCATCGTTCTGAAGTTTCCACCACTAAATCATTTGGAAGGCAAAAAACAATTGAGACGAATTTAGTGGAAGACTAATTTCGGATGGACATGCTGTGACATATATTTGCACTATAGATTTTTTAGGTTGTGTGAAAACTATATATAGGATTGCTATGTCTACGGTAATTCACGTCTTTTGAATAGTTTATCCACGGACGTATATAGGGATATTAGTTCGTGGTTTAACTCCGCCTTGCCATGAACCCCCAACACTACTTTTTTGATACAATGTTGTTGTAGCATGCTTACGTGCAGTCCTCTCTTTTTTGCCATACGTGTTGCTATAGTATGTCTATCAATTGTTTGTGGATGTGCACTGTCTGTCTTTGAAGATGTGCTTTTTATTTTTTCATTGTATTTTTTAGCTCATAGTCTACCATGTAGTTGAGAAATGTGCCATATAAACCGACTTTCCTTCTTCTTCTTGTTACTACAAAAATTCTTAAAGGTATCAATCTGCAAAATGACTGGTTTTTGAGTAGAGGCTTACTTTAGTATGTAGTTTTCTTAACGTAAATAAACTCGGGTGAAGGCACAGGTTTTATGTTTTTAGTGGATGATACCGCACTAGTTCTTTATTGTGACTTTAAATCTACCATGTTTGAATACAGTCTCAGTGTGAGATTCATTCACTTTCTTCTACGAGCTTACTATATGAGATTACCTAACTGGCGTGCGTACATCTGCAAGTGAGCGATCGAGTTGCCTTTGAAAGAGATTAAGTCGTCTAATTCGTCTTTTAAAGTCTTTCATTTAAAGTAAATCACCCTGAAATATTAGGCTATCGTTACATTGTGATTAACTGAGTTTATAGCTGTTTTTCTCTGGAATGATGTCGGACAATAAATGTCCTGAAAGCAGCGTCGTAGCTCATCGGAAAGCCATGTACAAAGTAACCTCAGCACCCTGGAGGGATGCATATCGAGAGGTGAGAAATGGGTGTTTGGTAGGAATACTCCAGCTCCGTTTATGATTTGATTGAATTTTTGTTAAGATTAACTCATGGGTAGAATATTTTTGACATCCCATTTCTTCCTCCCTCCATATTTGTCACCACTCTTGAGAGTTTCAGCTTTTTTTGGTTTTTGTTTTTGGTCAGTCAGACTTGCACACTGCAAACAGCAAACACATGTTGCTGTTATTTTCAAAGCATTTGGCAAAGGAGTCATTTCAAAGACTTAAAAAATGTATATACCTAAGGTTAATTTGATATGCAATAAATCCTTAATGTTATAGGAATCAGATTATCGTTTCATGCATGATATTTTGTTAGAGTGTATAATGCCAGTCAATAAAATATGAGAAAATTACACCCGTATAGTTGTTTACCAACAAAGAATGTTGCGACATTTAGTATGACAGTTTAAGGTAAAATATAAACATTTAGGTTTTTTAATTTGTGTAAAACATTTTGACATTTATTTAAATGTACAAAAGAAAGATATTTTTCTTAATCTTAGCACGTGGCCAATCAATAAATGAAAAATATAAACCATATTTGATTTACAGGTAGTTATAATTTTGTTATTCATTTAAGTAAGGATCGTGTTAAATGCATTAAAATGTAGCCAGCCAACTGAAGATTTCAGAAATATCGTGGCATAGTTCAGATGTTATGTTATTTTCAGAGGTGTTTAAAGCGTCTTCATGAAAGCAGAGATGTGCTGATTTCCAAGAGACGAGGTCTGGACTCGGACATACTTGAAAAAGATCAGGATACCAAGAATAGCCAATTCATCAAGACTCTTATGTCGGATGAATTAAAGATGTTTCGAGACGAAAAAAAGGAAGATGCTGAGGTAGATTTTTTTTAAAGAGGTGTATAACTTGCAAATCGCTTTTTTCAGACAAACCAAGCATAGGATAAAATTTCCAAAACTCATACACCTTTGCTTACATTATTAAATCAAATCAAAACTTTATTGTCTGTCTGAGTAAGTCCAAAATTTTTCTTTTGCTCATAAGCTCCACCATATATACAAACATAATTTGAGTATATATATACATACACAACATTATGGTGAGACATACATACCCATACAAGAATTTCAACACATGCACACCTACATCTTCTCTCACATACATGTGAACTACGAGTCATTGTGCCTTTTTACAAGCTACAAATTACCATCCTTGGAAAAAAGAGCTTAGTTATAATGTCATAAATATCCAAGGATACTGCATGGATATGAAATTATGATCCCAAACATCGCATTGACCGTATCCTTGATCTCATAAGTGTATTCATGTAGCATTCCTATTGTCAGAGTTTGTGAACTCTTTTTTTTTTTTTTTTTTTTAATGGGGTGATGTTTGTAAGCATTTATTTTTAGAACTAGGAGTGTGCTTTGGGGGATAAGAGTATCTACTGAAATTGTTGGAGTATTTATTCTTTGTACTGGACTTAGGCCCATTTCTTGGAAAATAAAATATTACAGTCTGACTGGGAGCTGAAAGGAATAATAAGAGGAAGATGTTTAAGTATAGAAGGAGGGGGGAACCTTGAATAATAAATTGTAACATTTACCTAAAGGTACTATGCACATTTCAGTAACAAAATAATGTTTTTTCTTTGCATGAAGCTGACGTAGTCTGACAAAATATATTGAAGATAATTAGTTTGGTGATACAGGAAGGTATATTTGCTATAAATAAATGGTACATAATTTCCTACTATTATTATATTGGTTACTGACCAGAGGAAGGCTTCTTTCAGATGGAGATGTGGGATCCAGACTGTGGAGAGATTGATGTGATGCTGTCAGTATTTGAAGATATTCAGCAAGAGCTGAGGATGGAAGGTGAGCATGTTTCAAATAAACATGTTACAGCAAAGAAATTACACAGTGTGAATAGATACATTCCTGTATTAATTCTCTGTAAAATGTATGGAAGAAGGAAAGGGATGCAGAGAATAACTTCAGTTACAGCAGGACAGTCACTTATCTTCCTGCCAATTGGCAAAAGGCACTTCTCTGCTGCAGCATGTACCCAGTATCTCTTGACAGTGCCAGTCAAATAACTGAGCCAGTCATTTTTTTTTTAAAGAGAATATTTAACTATTATGTGTCAAAAACCACTTTAAGTGAGAATGTTTTACTTTTGTCCAATATTGTTATATTTTAAATATGTATTTGAGCCAAATAAATCCAATGTATATGTAGCTACTTTTGAGAACAGAATTTGTCTGTGGTTCCAGGGCACCTCAATTAAAACCTAAAATATTTTTTTAAGTATCACTTTTCCAATCTCCCAAAGAAAATGCCATTTTAAAAAAAATGACATGGTCCCTGGTTGCTGTGGTTATAAACCCCTTCCCCACTCCTTCAACTCACTTCTGAAACCTAAAACTAACCTGATCCCCAGCCCTGCCACTATTCTACCCCTAAAGTCACAACCAAAGCACTAAAATTGACCAATGGCCTACAGGGCTTCTGCTAAGGCTAAATTCTTTGGGGTCCCAGGGACCCCTTCTTCAGATTTTTAAGGGGTCCCTGTTGTTAGCCCAAATTTGAAGGGGACCCCATTGACGAAAATTGAAGGGGTCCTCCGAACTTTTAGTGCGTACTGTACGCAATTTTTTGCATAAGCAGAAGCCCTGGGCCTAGTGTATCTTCAGCTTTATAGCATACACAAATCCACAAGTGCAGTGCATATGCATGCACACACCTAATGGTCTGTTCAGTCTTATGTCTTAAACACTAAAATTGACCAGCAAGCAGATGACTGCAGCATATGCATGTACTTGAAAGATGGCGAATGGGAGACTATTAAGTCTGTAATTCAATGCAGTACTTTGTGAGAAACAGGAGGGAGACTAGCCACTCATGGTGCTTGCATCAAATGAGTGATAATCATGTTTAACTTCTTCTCTGCTTTCCCTTCATCCACTCACCCACCTCATTGTATAACCCTTGCTTGCAGAAGTCCGACTGCTGAAGGAGTATGAAGTCTATGCTGAGAGTCTTCGTGCAGAAGAAGCTGCCCTATGCAGCGCCATTGAACAACTCGGTAGAGGGGAGATAATCTGTCCCTTGTGTGAAAAGTAGGTAAAATTTAAACACTTTATTATTTATAAGCTCTTATGGATTCTACTTATATTTAACATTTTTGTAAAGAAGATAATGAGCAAATGTTTAAATGTAAGACTATATTCACATGCAAATGTTTGCCTACATTGTTATGTCAGGATTTTTAACAACCTCTGCCATGATATGTCTTCCAGGCATTCCCTTTTAGAGAACAAAGGTGTCATTTTCTGCAAATGTGGCTTACGGATTGATACAGAGGTATCTGCTTTTCTAAAGGGTGTCAAATAATTCATTTCTTTAATGTCTAAACCACTCAGTAGCAATCGTTGATTGTAGTAAAGCAATTTTTTTTATCATATTAACTGTTTTTATATCTGCATGTGTGTGTGTGCACATCTCTCTTCTATCTGCGCAGAAGCTGACATACTCTGTGAAATATGCTTACAATGTATACTTTAGAAATGATTTATCACACTAGTAAGTGTAATTAATCTTAATTTTATCAAATCTGTCTACATTTTTTCTTTATCAAAGCTGATATTAAATGCAAAATAAAAAAAATATTTGTATCAAATGTTTCATCATTGTAACTGCAACGACCTAAAATCAGTTGGATTTGTATTTTTGGTTGTTTTTTTTTACTTATTCTATTAAGTCATGGAATGTGTACAGAGTTTGAGTTTTCCCACACCAAGTTTGAAAAGAGAATATAGATTGAAGCAGTAACCAAATAAACCTCACTCAAAGTTCTATCTTCTTAACTTGATATATGAAGGGATGGGAGGTAAACACTGGGGAAGTGTGAAAAACACTAGCTTATGGCATTGCAAAGATTTTCATCTCGTGTGTGAATGCTCAGAATGAAGGACATGTTTTGTTCTGTTAACAGCAAGACAGCATAGGCCTGGAGTTTGTGCGCCAGCAGCTACAGTCAGCAGGTGATCTCCACCACTGTGAGACTCACCCTCAGTTTTCTGTAGTTGAGGACTATGGCTGCTCGAACTTAGTCATGACATGTAAGGTAAATCACTTCATGCACACTACAGTGGATTTATATAGTTAAGTTTCTTCCTTATTTGCAATTACTGCATGTATTAAAAAATGATAACTATCATAGTAAATTTCTTATGAAAACCAATTTTTGCACAGAAAGGCTGTTCTTTCCTTAAATCTGTGATTTATTTCATTTTTAGTTAACATGATCAACTGCAAAAAGAAGTTGCACTGACAGGGAATAAAATATTCCAAAATATAATTGTGTTTACCATACCATGCTTCAAAGTGTACAAATCATTAACATTTACAGCATCTGTCTAGAGCTAATTATTTTTTAGATGAAAAATACTCATTATTGTGGCATTTTAGAGTGTATTGATTGTGTTAAACAGTTTTGTTTCATAATTTATGATGCAATAGCGTTGACGACATGATGATTTATGATAAGTATTGTTGGTGATGTACTTGTTTTTGGGGGTTTTCTTTCAGTACTCATGTTCATTCATACAAATGAACTTGCCTTATGCTGTTTCAGGACTGTGACTTCATGTACATTATCGTGTAGCAAATCTGTATGGTGGAACAGTAAAAGACGTAAGCAGGATTTCAAAAGGACTCATTGGATCAGTTGCTAGGACACATCAGTCAAAGCAGATGTTGAGTTACATCAACTATTTTTAATTCCTAATATAGAACGAAATATTTACTTTGTATGTGTGCACGCATGCACTTGTGTCTTCCCTCATGTCATGCATTTATACGATTGGTTTGGGAGAGAATGAGTTTGTAAAAGTTTTGCATTTATATACTCAGCAAGAACGAAATAGTTATTGCTCTGGTGCATGATGAGCAATATCACAAGTTTTGGGAAGGAGACTTAGTAGTGATATAACTGGGAAGACACCCAAGCTGACAAAGTTGTCACCATGAAGATATAGAGTGGGAGGTGATTTTCATTGTGCACAGCAGTCTTGTGAAAATGTGTGACACTATGTAAGGAGCAAAGGGTAGTTTGATGTTCTGGCTGTGCAGGATTGTCTCCATGCCCTTCAAAATGTATTATTTTCTTTACTTAGAAGATATGGTTACATTTTATTACATTTTGACTTGATCTGTCTGCTGTATCTCCTGTCTGGTTGCCTACCAGACTGGAATGGATAGTGCTTGTGATCTTTGAAGATTTGGATGGCAAGACTTAACAGATTCTGGAAAACATGTGTGAATCGTAGAATGGTGTTGCATGGTGGCTCAAGGAATTGCTTGTGCAGGATTGTTTTGGAGCCCGCACAAAGCAGCATATTATGCCAGTTCTGGACAAGGTTAAACCTCGTTAGAGATAAATAACAAATTCAAAGAAACATTTCCTCAAGATTCCTGGCTTGGAAGAACTGATGTGCCGTTGTCTTATGTCAGGATGGAACCCGGTGCTCATATTATTACCCATCAGACAATAATAATATTTGAATCTGCAGAGTGCATTTCTCTGTGTGTAGGCGATCTATGCACAAAAAGACTACAAACAGGGAACAGACATTTAACTTTGCAACAAAGAAACAAAATCAACAAGTGGATGAGACCATGGAAAATATAAAGATGATCAAGAATATATGTACTTTTTTCAGAAGAATATGTAAATGCAGGTTTACATGGATTGTATACATTTGTGACGTGTGCAGACTCTTGAGAGTTGATCACGTTGGACTTATTTTTTGATAAGGGAAACAACCAATAAAACCCACACAGCTCTAGAGTGGGGAGCAGATGGTGGATATAATCATTCCTAATGCCGATTGTTGCAGCCCGCTTCCCAGGGAAGTGGATGGCCAAGTGGATAGGGCAGCAGCATCTGAGGATGGACATGTGTGCACACCGATTTGATACAGGTGGCCCAGCTGTTGAATGGATACCTGACCCCTTAGAAAGGATACTGTTAAATCAGGAAGCTAGATGCAACCATTTTACTGTGGATATCAATCTCAGCCATGTTTCAGGTGTACTCGTAATTTGTACAATTTTATTAAGAAAAGAAAGAAAATAGCTAATTTACTGTGATGTGTACAGAGAATTACATGTTCACTATAAACAAAGTTATAAACTTTTCTTGGGTCTTGTTTTTACACTCCTATGACACTATCTTGTTGTCTTTTGTGTTTCTTATCCTTTGTATCTTACCCCTCCCACACACTGTTCATAGTATTTGGGATCTGCTTGAAACTGCATGTTATTATAAACAGATGGAAGTCTTGTAAAGTTTTTAACAAATAAGCATATCTGTGATGTGGAGTTCATAGTGATCTTTCCCATCCATAAAAAAATGGCAGATAAAAGAATGGTTGATAAACAAAACTGTCCTCAGCCCACTTTGCAATAAAATGATGGATTTCTTCAAATTTGTTTTTTTATTTTCCATATTGTTCATCATACTGGCATATTAAACACATTAGATATATCCCAGAAACTGTTCACTAGCACGCTGCATTGCATTAAATGAGAATAAATGTGAGGTGATTTGATTAATAATAATAACCAGGAGATCATTGCTTCCTTGTGGCACATGATATTAACATAATAACATCCAGTCACATATAGTTGAGTGCAGACCTATAATGGTTGACTTTTAAATGTAATGGTTGCTCAGCTGCTTGTCATTTGGTCAGTCTAAGTTTTTCCAATCTTTCATTAGGCTTCAATAATTGAAGACAAGGTGTTCACATTTGAGTAGCAAAGTAAAAAGTTTGCAACAACAAATGCAGGTCTGTATTATTAACAATTACATACGTGACATCAAACTAAATGATACTAGGTCTTCCACAGTACAGATGTCTTCTTCAAAATACTTGTATGCATGCTGACTACATATTAAAGCATTACAGAGATACTTTGTCTCGTGGCATAGCCATAGTTTGTAGTGCCTTGGGGAAAAAGAACAGCATGAAAAACAGCACAGTTTAAAAAAAAAATTTTTTTGCTTAAACACATTTTTATTTAAAATGTACTAAATAGGATAAACAATTTTTTTCCTCTAGGTCTTGGGATTTTCTTTAATACATACAAATAGTATATAAGTATAAAAGTGAGGGGCACTCTTGCAACTAGGAACACTAAAGGGCCCCACACTCTTATATTTAAAGTTGCATGCATTAAAGAAACTCCTGAGACCTAAGGGGAAAATATTTTACCCTTTTTGGTACATTTAAGATAAGAGTGGGTTATAAACAAAAAATTCACTTTTTTAAAACTTTTTAGTTGTTGATTTTTTTTTTCCTGTTGATCATCATGGCGTTCTTCCAATTGCAAATGCTTCTCGAATTCAGTCTCCAAAGGTACTTCTTCCTTTTGCTTTTGCCTCTTCGTGTCTTTTTTCTTTGGGTTGTGATTTCACCCATCTGCGTTCACTCTCTTTCGCCAGAGTGTGTCATCACAATGTGACATTGCTAATCTAACATCTAGCAATGTGACTGAGGAGCCACACTATTTCTACACCCTTTCTGCATGCCATGGCTTTTTTTTTTCACTTAGTGACTTTATTCCTTTTTTAATAGGGCGAATTAGAGGAGACAACCTATAGTTTACTAGCTCTAGAACAGCAGGTACCTATCTTCCCTAATACAGCTTACAAAAATAAAATTAAAATTATTTTACTATATGTGGACTGCTGGAAATGATTTAATGTTGCACCTCCCGATAAATAGTGACATGCAAGGCATCAGCAATTCAGTTAGCCACATCATAAAAGCAGTGGAAGCATGTTGTACCCACTTAGTAGTTAAAGCCCCAACTGGCAGTTTAGTTTGTGTATGGGTTGTAAAATATCACTTTTGCACTTACAGAAGATAGTATGAGCAGTTTGAGAATGATCAAATACTAAAGAAATGCTTTAATAATTAATAACCTCCCAATGCAGACTCAAGCACTACGATCGAAATGCAACAGATTTACAAGTACCCTTCCCTTGTGGCACCAGGGATAGTCATGCTTGTAGTTAACAGTTTTGGCAAAATATGAAAATAGCTGTCTTGAAAAGATGGATGTATTCATCATACATATTTTGATCATCAAGTTTAGAAGAAGCAGAATATGTTGCCTTGATACTGCATGTTAACATGGTAATTTCAGTTGTAATATTAAGTTGTACTTCATTTAAAAATGCTTATGTATTTTTTTTTAATCAGTTTGTAAACTTGATAGTCATTTGAAGTTAAAAGACCCTTTGGAGATAAAAGATATATCAAGCAACATTTGTTAAATCTTGTTCTTAATTGTTTGTGAACGGGGGAAAGAGAGGAAGCAGTGGTTTTTCATCACTATTTGCTTGAATTATAAGAAATGGCTTACGCTATACGATTTTATTAAAATATTTTAGGAAAATTTAATGACTAAAAATTAATTTTGATAAAACTGTATTGTGAGGCAGGTCTATGAATAACCTGCAAGGTAAAGCTTTTAATAGGAGTACGTCGGTGGAGGCTTGAATACGGGTATGTGTTAGTCACGAGTATTTGTGTCACGTAACCAAAGCACAATACCGTCCCCTTTTAATGGCAGGTGGATCTCCCGCATTCCTAATAATAGACTTGATTAAACAATTTATGTAAGATATACATTTAAATTAGAAGTACTCGACAGGTAGATTTTTATAAAAGTTTCCCCCTCCCATCTACTGTCGTCTTCTCCGCACAAGAGCGAACGGAAGTAAATCACATGACTAATCACATGACATCAAGATGCCTGTGCATTTCAACAACAGGGAACTTAATGTTGTTTTTTTTCGTTTAGACTATTTAAAGTGAATCGTTTCGGTTTCATTCATTATGCCTATAGTTAATGATACAAGAGTAAGGAAACCAGTCTCACGAACATAGCAGATGAGATATACGTACCTTCAAATGATCGCAGCAACAATTAAAGCAGAATCTTCAACTCCATAAAGTCTGAATTTGGATCACGCTTGAAAACATGGATGACCTATCAGAAAGACGTCCGCTGCTGTATCGCAGCAGGGATAGTGTGAAGTCTGCAGATTCAGTCTCATCCTCCATTACTTCATCCTCGCTCCTCCTTGCAGGTCGTCGAAATAGGTGTAAAACCTGGACAGCCAGTACAACAATTCTGTTGTCAGTAGCTTTTGAAAGAATGGCGTTTTATGCACTAGCCAGCAATCTGGTTCTGTTTTTGAACGGAAATCCATTCCTTTGGGCATCGTATCATGCAATAGGCGCCTCGCTATACTTCTTCGGCCTATCATTTATCATGTCTTTGGTAGGAGGATGGATTGCGGACTCATTCTTTGGACGTTTTAAGACCATGCTTTTGGCCTTTTTTGTGTACATAATTGGATATTCTTTTATGCCAACAATTACCTGGACTGATACTTTGTCAAATAAAACAGAAGGAACACCACCACAACTGCCATATATTTGCACACTGGTGAATAACCAAGACGATGGTATCAATGGCACGGACACTAGTAAAAACAACGATCCATTCCACGATAAATGTGCATGGCTCATTTACATTTCTCTAACTCTCATAGCCATAGGAACAGGCTTTGTGAAGGCAAATATAGCACCATTTGGCAGTGATCAGGTGAGATCTGTTAAACGTATGGAAATAATATTAACAATATTATGACGTTTGGTTTAATTTGAACATCATATACATAATGCATGATATCTGTAGCATTCTTGATGCATTTACCTCTTGTCACTTAACTGGGACTACAAATACATTTTTAAATCAATACAGAGCATATTTTTGATGATATAACAAGTTTGTTAGAAGATTAAAAGAGAAGATTAAATGGATTAACAATATGAGTCTAAATGTGAGAATTGATGCTGTAAAAAGGATAATTGTTCAAAAAGAATGCAGCAATATATTTATAAGATTGCCATTTCTGCTCAGCTGAAATGCCAAGATAGCTTCTTTTCACTTCTCTTTTTCATTTGCATTGTTTCAAAAAGTTATCACTTCTCATCCTCTTCAATATGTCTAGGTTTCAGGAGAAGGACAGCAGGCTCATATGAGTTTCTTCAACTGGTTCTACTGGGCAGTGAACTTAGGAGCATTTGTTTCATTGGGTGGCATTACCTATGTCCAACAGCAACATTCATTTTTTTATGGCTATGTGGCTGCAGCTGCTTGCCTGGGATTGGCAGCACTTTCTTTTATCGTTGGTGTGTAATCTGATTCACAAATTGTTGAAAAGTTAAGGCATTTTTAAAGATGTGTCATTTTTATAAGAACCTTGGATTTACAAGCATTAAGTCTGTTAGAAGAATGACTAAATAAAGAAATTTTCCATTCCTTTATGACAGCAAACTAAATTTTTTATGTGTCTGTAGTTTTGGTATCAATAAGCATCAAGGGTCATATTCACAAAATCAAGCTAACTTTAATAAGGAAAAATATTATTGGATTGTTAGATTAATGAAATGGCTATTGTTTGAGAATCTACCTTCTCTTTATAAATTTTGGCTGGTTTGCTGGTTTGGTCATTCTAGTTTTGATGTAGTTTCAGGATTGAATCTTCTCCACATTTGATGTAGTAAGGTTGTTTCCTAAAATATATGTAGCCTGTGTGGACAGGATCAGACTTCACTTGATTTAAATGAATCATTGTTTGTCGGCATTGTCATATCTTTCAGGCCGATTGTGGTATGTGTGCCGAGCACCTGATGGCAGTGTACTGGCAAATATCTTCTGCATCATTACTGAAGCTTGCCGCAGAAAAAGACAGAAACATGTGAAGTCAACATACAAGAGCATACTGGAAAGGTTTGAATGATTTGGGGAGAATGAAGGGATTGGGGGCTGAGGGAAGTTTTCAGAATTTTTGTTTGGAGATTAAGATGGGGGAGGGGTAGTTGGGAGGGGAGGTAGAGAAGGGAGTGTGTGTCAAGGACACTCTTTCCTTTGTTCTTATTCTTTCCTGATTTAAGTTATCAGAAACTCATGAAACCTAAGCAAAATGCAGTCATACTAGGTCAGCATGAAAAGTCATCTCTTAACACAAGTAAGCTTGCTCGAATTTCTTTGGACTGTTTTCATACCACACACTCTTTTATTTCTACAGTCTAAGACTTGATATGCAGACAGAAAACAATTGTCTAAGTATTGATTTACCAAACCAAGTTCCCAAACAGCATTAATAGGCCAGTCGCACAGTCATCCACAACCATCCAGTCAAATAACTATTCACTGTACCTGTATGGATGTCAGACACATCTATACCAAAGCCAGTTCAAGATTAGGTATCCAGTTATTGTTTCAGTCTCAAGAGATTGTTACTATCACAGGTCTAGGTCCATCTTAAAGCCTGGACTTTCACCAACAGGAAAGAATGGATAAGATATGGTGAAGGGAGGTTAGGATGCTTGTCAGGCTAGATGAAAGCAAGTAGCAAAGAGTGACCACTATGTGTGCTCCTCACCTCCCTGCCTCTGGTCGAACCATTCTTTCCTGCCCTAAGCTGAAAGTTTGGCCTTTAAAGTTATTGTGAAAACTGGCCAAGACTTGCATTATGTTGAATCCACAATATACAATCTATCTGAATTATTACAACTCTATAAGTATCTCAAATTTTAGAATCTGGTAGCTACTTTCCCTTACCACACATGGCAGAAGAGTTGGGGGACCTTTACTGGGGGTAGTTTTGACATGGGCAGAAAAACTTCAAACAATATGCATCTGCAGGGAAAGGAGCTGGTGAGCTCACATAAACATTGTAGTCACCTGCACAAGTTTCATGCATATATACTGCTAAGCCCTCATACAACACAGTCTACATCTACTCTATGTGTGTGTGTGATTGTATTCATGCTCACTTAATGATACTCATGTGCCAGGAAACTTTATATAGACATGCTGAACTGAAAATTGTTAACTGTTTGAAAGAATTCTGAAAGATCTTGTACATGATTTAAAGGCTATTTAATTAGCAACACGTCAGATGCATGAATATTTTTCATCCTTCTCAGATTTCCTTACACATTAGCAGTATGCAGAGTTTCATTCTTGTCTGTAGCCACTTTATAAGGTTACTGTTGTTAATTAGCTATTATTTTTTTAACATTTGTCCTCTAGAAATCATATAATTGATGAGGCAGATTCCATGAGAGAAAAGCTGACCTTTCTGGACTATGCAAAGCATCGCTATGGTGGCATTTTTCATGACACATTGGTGGACGATGTGAAACAGTTGAATAAAATTGTCTGCACATTTGCTGTTCTGATACCCTACTGGCTGGTGTACTTTCAGGTACAAATTCTAATCATTATTATCACTATTTGTTTTGTGCAAGAGATGAACTGCATGACTGTCTCCTGAACTGTATTTTCAAGACATCTTGTTAGTCTTTTAGCATTTGGGGTTTTATTGTGTTTTACTCTGAGAATAGCAGTGTCTTTGTTTTGTGTACACTTCAAGCTCGTCGAGCTTAGGAGAGAAGTACACTCATGTTATCACAGTTCTTGTTGCATCAAAAGCTTCTTTCAGTCTTCTTACCTAATAGAATCGAGTATTGTTAGCTTGATTTGTTCACTATTGTTTTTCAAGCCTTGTTTACCACTTGAGAAGAGCTGTAATGAGTTCCTGATGGTTCATAAGTTACATCCTTCAAACCAGTTATGTTAACACAGTGATAGCTATTTCATTCACCGATCCATTCAACCATGACCTTTAGTAATTTTTTCTACAACCCAAAGTCAGTTTCACTACTGACCTCATTCGATCTGACCACAGAGTGCACGAGTTACTATTCAGTGTAATTTATGCACATAGACCAGTCACCATTGTTATTATATTACAAAATTTAATGCTGTTCAAAGTACTGTGGCCTAAAATTGCTTATATATGCAGGAGGAAAACAAATACATTCCTTGTTTAGTTGAATTTATGCAATAGCAGAGGTCACATTTGTAGGACTTGTCAATAACAGTGACAGCAATACAACTTAATCCATTCAGAATTAATAGACCAGGAGATGCCTGAAAAAACTTACACATTTATCCATATAGCAATATACCATTGTGAATAAAACATCATGGACAGTGCACTTTATTCATTTATTTGCAACCTAACTCTAACACTTGACAAGCATAAAAGTGGCATAGCAAAATCATGTCATACTACTAAGAAGTTTCTGGGAAGGACACAAATATGTTGCTCTAAAACATTAAATTAAAATATTAAAACACTTTTGTAAATGACTGCTGTTTATGTTGCTTTCTTATTCATAATGGCTAATACTATATTTCACAACAGCTATGCAAAGTTTCAAAATGATTCTTTTTTCAATAGATGGAGACAACTTTCTTAATTCAAGGCCTTCACATGAGGCTGACGTTTAATCAGATGGACAGTATAAATTGTGAAAAAGAAAACACTTCCGTGACAATTGCTGAAAGTCATCCAGAGGTATGTAGTTCACTGGAGATTCGTTGCCTTGTTACTTAGGAAAATGTCAAACAGCACTTTGGGCTTATCAGGAACTAGACATAATAATAATAATCATATGATTTATACAGTGCATAATCATTCTCACAAAGGAGCTTGCTTTCAGCACTTAAGACGAGTAGGAGAAGTAGACAGAATACGAAGAACTAATGTAGAAATAACTATGCGGAGAAGCATATTGACAAACAAAGACAAATATAGAAGACACAAAGAGGAATCAGGGAACAAGCATTAAGGAAAAGAGAGTGTCATAAGTCTGACAAGGAGGGGAATCAGTCAATTGACTATAATCATAACTGTTGACAACTGCGTTGATTGGTGTAGGGAGTAATAGTCAAGTGATTTGAACAGTAAATCCTCACTTAACATCATCAGACATCAGACTCTTAATCTTGATACCCTTTGGCAAGATATTTTTAGGCATATATATATATGAATATTTTGCAGAATATTTTGAGAATAAAAGCATAATGTCCTGAAATAACTTATTATTACAAGTATATTGTTATCAATAATAATTCATCATGTTTGTTTAATCTTAATCTGTGCAGATAGTAGCTGCTTGGCTGTCTCTTTTTGACGTTGTCGTGCTTATCATTTCGTTGCCTCTGTTTGACCGAATCATCTATCCTTGGATTGAAAAACGCCGAGGTCCTTTAGGCATCACTGTTCGAATTTCCATTGGGATGCTCTTGGCAACAGTTGCCATGTGCACTGCTGGAGTAGTGGAGTACTTTCGTCTTCAACGTTTCTGGCCATGCCCAGGGAAAGAGGATTTTAATGTGACAATAAACCAGACAATTGGTATGTTTAGTGTATGAGCTGTGAGTTTGCATGAGAGAGAGAGAGGGTGTGTGCGTATTAGCATGTATTTAGGTATGTAAGGATGTGTTTCCAAGCATCTTGGTGTGCACATGAACTTGGGGAAGGAATGCACTGTACAGGTACATAGAGTTAATGTATGAATGATAGCTATTCATGGCTGTGTGAGAGCAGTTGTGTTCATCAGAGACCGCTCATAAATCAAAGAGATAATAATGACTGCTAATTTATTGTGTGCAGTATCATATCACTGAAAATGTAGCCACCATATGCATGCATAAATATCATTATCCTGTACAAAATATATAACTTCTGTTACTTAAAACATGAAATATAAAGATAATAAATAAAAGTTAAATGTGTACCTCTGTATTTAAGAAAAACGTGATGCATTACTGCAGGTTCAACAGTGTATCGTGCGGCAGACATGAGTGTCTTTTGGCAGATCCCACAGTACACACTTATTGGCATCAGTGAAGTTTTTACCAGCGTTGCAGGTAGGTTTCTGTTCCAAAACCCAGATCTGAAGCATTTCATATCTGTTGCTTAGAATACAAAAATAAATAGCATTATTTATTGAACTCTCTGCAGGGTGAGTTGAGACAGTCTTGCAACAGTTTCCGTTCATCAGGAATAGGTTGGATTACATGTCAGCATCAAGTTTTCAAAGATTTTGTTAACCAGTTTTGTTTACCAAAAAGACTAGTCATATTTCCAGTGAAGTTTGTTTCTATCAATTCCATAAATTCGGGTTGCTTGACTGCCTTTAAATCCAAATATAATCAGTATTCCAGGTAATATGTTCGGCCCACGAGTCAATGTGCCTTTTAGTTAGGATAGTGACACAAAGGACCTCTGGTAGGCAGTTTTTCGCATGTGGCACTTAGTAGTACCCAAGGGCAACAGCTGAAAGTTGGGATGGACAGGAAGTCTTTGATCTGAAGTGATATTATATGCTATCTTTCTGAAGAATGACTTTTTTTCAAAATCAGTCACTTCACTCCACTATGTCCAGACCATGTGCTTTCATCATTTGTGTCTGAATTTAATTTGTGGGTGTGTCTGTTGTATGTGTGTATGCTTGAGTGTAAATTTATTTAGGATTAGGTCTGTAAGTTGGTTCTCTCATTTGTGAAGTGCTCTGAGAGTATCTTTTTGTCAGTGTATAAATATTCATTAAAATTATTATAATGGTGAGTATGTTTCCTGCAAAATAAGAAGCAAATGAAAGAATCTTTTCACTTATCATTTATACGTTAAACTAACTTTGAATGTATGATTATGCTTTAATCTATTAATCTAATCTAGAATGTGAAATAATCTATGAAAAAACATAAAATACTTTTAAGAACTTTAATAATTCTATTTTTCCTGTTAGCCTGGAGGCTTTACACTATTGTTATTTGTGTCTTTACTCTATGCAGGGCTTCAGTTTGCGGTGACTGTTGCACCAAAATCCATGAAGGGCATCATCATGGGCCTTTTCTACTTTTTTTCTGGTATTGGCAGCTTCCTGGGCACAGCCATTGTCAACATCCTTAGTTCTGAAGATATTTGGTTTCTTTCTAATGACAGAGATTATGGTGACATCAACTGCCGAGTGGCAGGCAAATACTGTCACCTTGATTACTTTTTCTTCCTTCTTGCTGGAATAGAACTTGTTGGTGTTGTACTGTTTGTGTTTGTGGCAAAAAAGTTTCATCTGGACGAGCATCTTCGGCAAAGCATCCTAAAGCAAAACTCTGATTATATGGGAAGTCTTCAACAAAAAGCCCCAAGAAAGGAAGACAGTGTTTCCACTTCAATACAGCGAAACTTGTTGCGAGTAACCAGTTGAGTCTTGAACAGGTCTGATGTAATCTTTGTAACTTTTGTTGTTATTTAATTCAAGCTTTTGTACAGAATTATTTTAATTGCTTGCAATAGTTTTGAAAAGGTTGTTGTGCAGATCCATGTTTATAAACATCTGTCAATTTTGCTAGTGCTCATTTATTATTGGCTAATTTCAGATGCAAGTTCATTTTTTCCCCAATTAATTATTGCTACGTTTTTTAGTGTCTCTCACAAAAGCAGATTTTATTTGTTTAAAAGTTAGGAGGAGTCTATTGCTTATAGCATGCAGCAGTTGAGAGATTACTATACACCAACATAATCACAGACTGGAAACATTCTGGCAGCAAAGATGGTGCATATACAAGTGCCATATCTATGATGTTTAATTGTGAGTATAGGTGACCAAACATCTGTAGTCATGACGAGTGTCCGGTGACAAGTGCGAAAAACTCAGATATGGACAAAAAGCATCACACATGCTTGACTATAACTTGGTTGCAGTATAATTTCTTCTTGCTAATCTTGATGTTTATGTTTAGAGTTTGTTTTTATTCATCTGCTGTCCATTCTCCTACTGAAGGCAACATTAAAAGGTGCATGACCTTTAGCCTTTGGATGATTTCCAAAATATTTGGATTTTTATATACAACACTAGTGAAAAATATTGCAAAGGGCTCTTTTTTTTCATTTTTCATTTTACAGCCATGGAAATTTTAACACTTTTAAAAAAATATTGTACACAGTACTTGGTTCATAGTTTTCTTGTATTTGCATTCTGTTTTCAGAATCCTGAAAATCTTGTACATTGGAGTGTTTTTAAGTTTTAGAACATTAAATTTCCTTGGACCTTCTGTACTGATGCTGAAAAGGTTATAATTTTTATCTAATGTGATGGAAACTAAGCATTTTAAAAAATTTTGCCAGACATTGGCTTCAGTATTGTAAGATTTGTGATCATGCAACATTTAGTATATTACTGTTTTCCTCTTGATCAAATATTTGAGGTACAAGTACATTTTTCTACAATGTTGAGTAAAAGCATGTTCTAAAAAGCTTTTGGTATTTTTTTCCAGAGATTGAATTCATTATAGGATGCATAGTGGATGCATTTTTTTTTTTTTTTAAAAACATTTTAAATAGGTTTGTCTGTCATCTGTAGTGCTGACAAGGAAAGTATTCATTGTGATAGGTATGTATGTTTATCACTGGATTATTATCCTGAATGATACAGATACAGAATGAGACTGAGTGTTGATGAATGCTCTGTGTGTATGATTGCATGCCTTTGTGTGTGTGTGTGAGAGAGAGAATATATACATATGCATATAAATACGATTGCCAGTACATATTTCCCTGTTAATGCGAAATCATTCAAATCTATCCTTTCATGCTTGTTGCCACATTTTTTCCCGACGTCTTTTAATTTCACAGTATTTTATTTGAGATCTTTTCGACGGTGAATATGATGCCTGCACTAAAAGAATGTGCTTTCACAATGTTATGTATATAAAGTGCTTTGAATCCAGCTTATGCTGGAAAATTGTTATTATCTCTCTACAGTGTGTGTTGTTTAATTCAAACTATGTTTATTTTACTTTTGTGTCTATTGTATCATTTGTAATTATAAATTATTTCACTACTGCTGCTTTAATTAAGGAACATCATAGGTTATCATCACAAAATTGTCATGGTAAGTCATCAACCTCAGAAAAACTTGCATCACAACGAGTGAAAACTGTCATCACAAGTGACTGGTACTATATAAGTTAAATTACTATGCGAATGATGGAAAGGCCTTTGACTGATTGTTTTTAAATTATGGAGCAATATGCTTCCTTGATTTTTTAATTTGGTAGGAAAGTGCTTCCATTTAATGGTGACTTCGCATAATGGGAAGTATGTTGACAGGATAAGAAAAGTAGAGGAAAACCAGAATAGATGTGTGAAGAACCTCCCTCTCCACCAGTGAACAGGAGTTGCAATAAGAAAGAAGCGCGTGTGTGCGTTCGTGCCTCAGGACGAGATCTGAACCTAGGACCTTCACGAGACGCTTTCATCACGACGTGACCGGACCGCCGTCGTGACCTCAGAATTTCTGGGGAGTTGCTGACGTCACGGTTGTCCTGACTGAAATGGTCACGTCACCATACCGCTTTGACCGCGTGACCCGGCATAAAGCAACCAGTACCTGGGTTACGAGGGAGTGTGCGCAGGATATACCACAAAGACTGTTTTCCTACATTCGTGGTAAATCAAACGTTCGCACTCGTACACAGTCTATTGAGATGTAAACGTCCTAACATTTACTGTCCCTAAGTGTTAGTTGTTTGGCTCGCCTGTCGTGTCAGGTGTCCGGCAAATGCCAGAGTGGATCTCTGCACGCATGGTTTTACTGCGTTGTCATGGTGCTTAGGAACCGAACTCAGTCACGCACTACGCCTTGTCAGCCAGTGGTATTTGCGGTTGCCATAGCGAACCCATGTCCAGTGCACGGTCTGTTTGCTTTGCACTTAATTGCCAAAGTTTCTTTCTATTCCAGTATTGCTATGTACACTCAACCGCCAGCTAACCTTTTCGGTTGTAAACGTTTCTTCAATATCCGAGATGTAAAAGCTGTTTGTTTAAGATTAATTTTTGCTGCATGGCTTTTATCTGTTTTCTTTAACGTAGATTTTAAAATATATCTTTAATCTTTTTTCTCTCATGCTGTTGATTCAAATCAGTTAGGTAAAACGGGTGCAGATATGCTCTACAAGATTTTTTCTTTTTCTTCTTTCTTTTATGCTGATTTAAGGCTGTTGACTTCCAATCTTGACTTCTTTGTGATTTGTAATGCTCGCGTGTGTGTCACTGAGTTCTTTTACACAGGGTCTTCTTTTTAGATTCGCTTGTTCTTTGGGTTTTTTAATAGCAGCTGTTTGTAAATGTTTTAAAAGATTGTAAATATTGCTGCTCACCACTTGAGTAAAATCAAACTTTGTGAATATCTCTGTTTAGGTGATTTTTGTACTTGAAGTATTTTTATATAATGAACTGTACAGATGTCACTTTCTAACACAGCTGCGTTGATTTTATCATAATTGTAATTAAAGAACTGCTGCATATTTCTATATGTGTTTGTGTGTGTGCACGAGTATGTGTACGTGTGATCGCGTGGGTGTTTTAATGTGTGTTTGTGTACGCGCGCACTAGTGCTGTAGCCGGAATACCTTTAGTCTTTCTGTAGATAACAAAGATATCCGGTTTTTTAATTTTGTTTTGTTTTGGGTTGCTCGGATTTTGTGTCTCGTGAAAAGATGTGCAGGGGTGGAGGAGTAGCTATATGCTCGGATTTTCAGGTCGGCGCTGTAATACACCTGCAACCTGCTGTGTCTTCTCGGACCCTTGACCTGTGAGGCAGGTGGAGGATGTGAGATAAATGAGGTAGCTGAGGCGTTTCGCCGCAGAGGCCTGTAACAAGCAGGGGTCGAATGGACAGAGAAGCTTAATTGAAGCTGAAGGTTAAACATTGCAGTCAGCTAACATCTTATAAAATATTTAGCAACCTGTGCACCCGGTCGCGACTAAATCCCCATCCCCTCCACGAAGTTCTGCCACGAGTGCACATACCGCCTTGTAGTCTGTCCTTTCTTCCAGCAGTCAGAATGCTGCTTCATTTATTGCTGACTGATTTGGCAGAAGTGGATAAAATAAACATTTCTGTATGCGAACGCTGTAGGTTTGATTTCTATGATATGTCTTCGATATGCATTTCTGAATTTTAATTTTTTAAAAATATTTATAGCATGTGTGTGTGTGGTTTAGCGTTAGGGTTTAGCTAAGGGTGTGCATTAGAGTTTGACTTGCAAGTACAGGTTCCTGGTGTCCTACGAGTGTGGCGACCGTGCTTTGTGTCATCAGCTTCATGTTCTCTGTACAAAGTCGGTTCATGCTCTGAGCAAATTACGGGGTCGGAGGTCACAGTCGTTGGTTTTGCAGAAACCACATTTACATCCTCCAACTAGACGAGTGTGTATGACCCTTATCAGTTGCTGTCACCCCACTTCCTCACCTTCCCACCTGTATTGTTGTAGCTAATGATCGAGGTGATCGAGTTGTTTCCATTTGCCGCACTGTTGTAATGTGCAGACGTTTCATGTTCTTTTCTAATTAGCCACCCAAGAAAACTAATCCAGAATCGCATCAAAACAACTGGTAACCGAAAAACAGCTTTGTTTCAGACCAGACAGGAGCACAGTTGAACAGATCTTCAACCATTCAACTGTTGCATCCTGACAGAAAAACACCGACAACATCAGTGCGAAATTTTCCACAAGTTCATTGACTTCTGCAAGGCATTTGACAGAGTCTGGTACAAGAAACTTTGGCATGTGATTTTAAAAAAATCTCAACTTAGAGGGATTTGATCACATCACTGAAGCGTTATACAAAAGTTCAATAAGCAAAGAACTACTCATAACCAACTGGGAGACTTCTTTCACACGACAGTGGGTGTTCATCAAGGAAGAAACCTGTCGCCTGTACTGTTCTCATGGTGTACGGATGCGATACATGAACTTTGCTCTGTGATACAGACAGAAGAGTCTAGAACTGAGCAGGACTACGTGACCAGAGAGTTATTTCCCTGTTTATGACGTCACGTTTGGGCAGTATTCATCCTTTCAGCGCTCGGCCCATTTTTGTCCAGAGCGTTTCTTAAGGTTAAGCTACTACCACTTGCAGTTTCACTCTCGACACGATGGTTGTAGACAATGGCAAGTTTCAGTTTTTGAAGCCCTTGACTTCGTGATTAATATCCGTAATTTAATGCTAGGAGGAAATTTTTTTTGTAACAAACATATTAAGACCAATGGTGTAAAGTAGGAAGCAACTGTCTCATTAATACGTGAGTCATCTGACATGTACATGCGCACTTTTGGAGACCCTGACAACCATACTCAAGCACGCACACACACAATTGGAACGAGAGCAAGGACGTATGTAACTACATTTGCAACCCGAGGACCTCCGAAGTTGGCTGACTGATCAACCAAATCACTCACTCACAGAAGCACTCGCTTACTCACGCACTCTCTCACTCCGACACTCACGCAGTCATGGTGGACACAGTGCGCGCGCACATTCACACACACACAGCCTGCTTATATACACGCAGTAATAACTGTGCGGCTGAAAGTTTCTTTTTAACCTGAAGATGAAAACCCTGTGACCAGTCCACAGGTCCAGGCCAGCCCAGGGAGATATAGTTATCTGTTTCCCCGATTAGCCAGCAACTTGAATATTTGCGACTGGCAGATGCCGATCACAACTTCCAACAGTTAGTGCTACTTGGTGGAAATACACTTGTTTGACCAGCCATGAATCCTCAGAAAAAATAAAAGCTGATGAGTGTAGCAAGTCCGAAGTTGACAAATATGCTCTGACTTTTCTTATCCACGAACGTTATAGCTTCGTTGCGAAGAAAGTTTCCTGAACTAGATAATGTAATTTCTCATAAAAAGGTTAATGATAGTCCTCGTGCTTTTTATTCAGGATGGTGATTGCTGTTGGCACGAAGGACCTCTGATAGGCAGAGAGAGAAAAAAGTGTGACCGAGATCAAATACGAACCCACGGACAGCGATCCTGATTACTGCCTTCAGTTGTGAAAACACTTGGCACTGAACACGTGGCACATATCGATAAGGGGATGTAGTCTACCCCAATCCACCCACCCCACCACTCCAAAACACACACACACACAGATTTTTCCGCTGTCCCATCACCGACACTCGCCACTTGCTGACTGCACACTGCAGTGGGGTTGTCTGACATCGACTGGCCGTGCTCATCTCCCGGGTACAGTCACACCCGATTAAACAAGAAAGCGCGACATATATAGAGCCCAGCATGCGCCATGATTCATGGACGGCGGGAGAGTTCGTGTGGAGTCGATCACTCACTCCCCATCTCTTTCTGGGCAAAGATGGCGTCGGCCTGCAGAATCCGTCGCCGCTGCCTCACGAGCGCCAGGTCCCTCGCTCGCACGACGGTCATCATGATCCTATCCATCATGCTGTTCTCGCTCGTGTTCTACTGTCTACTTCGTGATAAATCAGCAGGTGAGTTGCTTTTTTTTTTAGACATAATTGTTGTGTGTGAGCTTTTTGCGCGTTCGGAATCCATCTGACACTGATGCTATTATAAAAGGACTGCTTAGTGTGTGGGAAGGGATGCGTGGAAGCAAACAATCAAAATATCAAGCAGCCATCATTAGGTCATGGTCCTGAAGATTATTCCCCTCCTCCTTTCTCTCTCTCTCTCTCACACACACGATGTGGGATGTGGGTCGTCATGCTTCAGCCATCACTGAGAACCGGGCTGATGTCTGCGGTTTGAACGGAGTCAGTCACAAACAGCAGCTTGCGAAAAAGATTGAGGAATCCATGTACGACAAATCCATTTACACCGATGTATGTTTTCCCTGAGATGTCAGCATGCGACACAAATTACAAGCTGTGTTATTGATATTATATTATTGATGGATAATGAAATGTGAAGTTACAAAAAAAAAAAAAAAAAAAAAATCTGCGAATTGTCTTCTTTGCTCAAAATTTCTGCTTGCAAAATAATTGTTTATGGACAACAATGTCTAAAAATCAGGTCTGGGGCAGTACAGTACCAGTAGATCGCCATGTGTGTTTGTCGAAGATGACTCACGTATTAATGAGACAGTTGCCTCCTAGTATACAATGCGTTTGTCTGCGTTTGTCGAATCCTCATTGGCAAAAGAGTTCATCTTCCGTCTCGTTATTTCAAACCCAAACACAACGAGGAAAGACTGAGGAAAGAGGAAATACTGGGGTGACAGAGGATTGAGTTACGACTTGGTAATCGATGATTCAGTTGTTGAGTGTTGAATTATGACAGTCATCTGAATTATCTGTTGCTTGGTACCCTCCACACTTGTACAAGTACGTGGGATCGCGAACTTGTATTACTGGACTGGCAGACGATTTTTTTTCCAGTTAACTACTAAAACGAGGTAGTTTTGTACAAAGCTTCCGGTTGAGTCACATTCTTTGTTTAGGCTCGCCAAGACTAACAGCGGAGAACAGCAATCCACCTATACACATCCATGATGGGATTAACCCTGACGCTTTCATCTAATGAAATTTTTTTCATCGTTTTTGATGGATGATATTCGCTCCGACCTTCTAGTTTTGTTTGGTGCAAACCAGCAATCACCAAGTCTCCCTGTATCATTGTAGTGGAGCTATGATTATAAGTTAATTTAATCGTGAGACTTTTTGCGTGTGTCCTCGAAAATCTTGAGAGGGAATGGTTTTCTTGAGAGGGAAGGGCTATCTCTCGCACAATCACATGGAAACCAGTCTGGTTTACGTGTTTTATTGTAACCGCAGGTATTGAGGCTATGTCGTCATTCCCGTATATTTGTGCCACAAAGGTGTTGAATTTCTCGCCTACCCACCTGCGGCTGGTCCTTCCTTGAATGAAGACAGTGCACGTCGTATAGTACACGTGGATTTTTAAAACTAATTTTGTAGAGTTTTTATTCAAGCGCACACTCATGTCCACCTTCGCTGTCATAATTCCGATAGAAGAAGAATCAGTACAGTTCACAACTGTAGAATTGGGTAGCAGGAGATGTGGAGATGACCATTTTAGTAGGGAGAGTGTGTGTGTGGGGGGGAGAGGAGGACTACAATTTGCGTATGGAAGTGAATGATTACTCTTAGATAGGTTCCTGCTCGTAAGTTTGGCTGATACATAAGTAATGACCTGTTCTGGTGTCCATTTTTTGGAGGATACATTGTGTATGCAGTTGTAGGTTGAGACATTGATACCTAGTATTGACAAATAAAACCTAATATATACAGGTGAGACATGTATACCTGGTACACACAAGCATTTTTCACAGAGAAGGCGGCACCAAGCCTTGAAATGTAAAAATATTGTGTGTACATACTTCGCTACCCCAGCACAAGCTGTAGTTGAGGTACGGTGGGGCATCGAGACAGACACAGGTGTGGGGTGAGATTAAGTAAGTCAGGGGAAACAGGTGGGCCAGAGATTTGCGAAAAAAAGATCGTAAAAAATTCCGTTTTCAAAGCAAATCAACGCTAGCATAAAGGAAAGAAACTTTTGTACCAATTTTTTGTCAGACAGTAAGAGGAGAAGCAGTACATTGTTTACAGGTAAATTTTTTTAAGGATCTCATAATCAGAAATATTTTCAGTTTTAAGTTTCAGCTGGGTCAGAGCTATCCCGTTCATTAGAAGTAGGCACCATGCAGCACACCTAGCATTTTTATGACTATTTATCAAACAAATTAGAAATAATGCTTTTTTGGAAAGCTCCAGTCTTCAGTTTTAGATGCTACATGTATAAGAAAAACATTTTCATTCATCTGTCATATGCAGACGCTTGCATCTGACTGAATTAACTGTTGTGCATCATTTTGTGTTTCTCTTTAAAAAGATGACGCGATGTTGGTGAAGAGTTTGCAAGAGATTGGGCCGTGGCCATTGGACGACAGAACACGTAAGTTTGTTTATTTCTATTATCTTATGTGTATATTATGTTGTTTGTGTATCTGTATGTTGCGCACAATTATACCATATAAATTTGTAATCTTGCTGCAACATACTTAAGAAGAGGTTGTTTGAGGCTTGCTCGCACCGAAAATACCCACAGCCCACATACGCCCTGGTGTTTTATATACAACATGCTATCTCCCTTGTGGATTAAACAAATATTTTTAAAAGAATGAATGTTGGTCCTGCAGAAATTTTTTAAAGTGATGATGTATGTTGGGGTATTGTTGTGAAACCGGTAGTGGAGAGTCATAACGAGTTCGAGATAGTAATGTGGGCTTTTAGGTGGAACGGGAGGCCAGGTGCTCGGATTTGGTTTCCATGTTAAATTTTTGTGTTGAAAGGAGTGTGTTAGTTCACGTTTGCTGAACATACTTTATAGCTGTTGTGCTTTTCCAGGGTTGTCCATGGGACATATTTTTCTATCCCATCCCATCCCGTCCCATGGCAATTTATGCCTGTCCCATCCCGTCCCATCCCACGGGACGTTTCCCATGGGATTCCCATGGTATTAACAATTCTATGGACAACACTGAAAACCAGTTTTCGGCTTTTGTTCTATAATTCCTGCTACTTCACATACAATAGATGATTCAGAGGAAAGATTTAAATCCTTGATGAATGAAATAACAGTAAATTTATTTTGCAATATCAAGTATCGACTACCATGGGAAATACAAGTGTGTGCTGTCCCGTCCCATCCCATCCCATGGGACGTTTCCCATGGGATTCCCATGGGATTCCCATTCCTATGGACAACACTGTGCTTTTCAACAGGGTTTGAAAGGAGTGTTTTGTGGCATTCATGAGAGGATGAAGTGAGTGCACATTGTGTTTGATGGCTTTTTTTGTTTTTGTTTTTGTTTTTTTTGCTAGTGAATGTACTCTTAGGTGACTGTGTTGTCTTGTGTATGTGTGGTGTTAAATATTGCATTTTTCGTGTATATTTTGTAAGTTTGTGTTTATCTAGGCATTACGGGATGAAATGAAAAAAATTATTCCCCCCAACCTTGTCTGTGTCTACACTCTACAGATTTGCTACAAACATTTAATAGAGGCTTCACATGAATTAGACACATTTTCTTTCTTATGTACTTGTCAAACACACAGTATTTCAAACAAGTGAAACATATTTATTTAATGTAAAATGCCATTTGATGGTGACACCGGAATTACAACAAGTACGCGCGGGCACACGCACACAAAACGGTATCTCACCGAGGAGAGACATCTGACGATTGATATAAAAAAAAGGCAGAATAAGCGAATGTTGTTTACAAACAGCTCTTACTCTACAAAAATAATTTTTTAATAACCATAATTTTGGTGGATATAGATAAAGTGTTCAGGCGGTGGGAAGGTGTGGAAAACTACTTTTTGTGATATGAAAACTATAGCTATATGTATTTATAGCGCGTATTGTTGTTGTTGTTTTGCAGTTTTTATCAACGACTCCATCGCCAAGAATGTTCGACGTCAAGCTCGCATCTTCTGCTGGATGACGTCACGACAGACGTCACTCCCCAAGCTTTTGGCCGTCAACAGCACGTGGGCTCAGCGCTGTGACGCGCACGTGTTCGTCATGACGTCAGCGGGCCGCCCCCTTCCTCCAGGTAGCCTTGACCTTGGAGTACCCGACGGCAGAAATAACCTAGTCGCTAAGACGGTAAATTAAGCTCCGAAAAAAGAAATTGTAGGAACGATAGTAAATGCGTTAGAGGATTAAAATAATCTCGATGAAATAGGAAAATATATTTATCTGCTGTTTGTTTGTTGTGTTTTTTCACCAGACCTTGATTTATGTTAATCTCGGAAAAAGTAGAGTTAGGGTTAATATATCTGCTCGTTTTTGTTTGTTTGTTTGTTTGTTTGTTTTTGTGAAAGTCAACAACAAATTGAGACTGTTATTAATTGCCTCTCTCTCTCTCTCGCTCTGGCAGAAGCGGATGATGACGTGGATATACAAGAATGTCGTGGACAAATACGATTGGTTCTTGAAGGCTGATGATGACACATACGTTGTGATGGAGAACCTTCGATTCTTGTTAATGCACTTTGACCCCAAGGCAACTGTTTACATTGGCCATCCCTTCAAGGTAAGGCAGCCTTTCTGGCGGTTATTTTACACAACTAGGTTAAAGTTTCTAAGCTTCAAGCAAACAATTAAATCTCAGCTGCAAAAACAGAAAGAGAAATTAGTCTGACAAAATTTATTAAAATAAATGTCTATCTAAGAAAATTCAAAGATAGAAGAAGCACAACTAAACAACTTTTTAAGCATCGAAAATCTGTGTTTGTGTGTGTGTGACAGTACGGGCCTGGCTACAACAGCGGTGGTGCAGGTTATGTGCTCAGCAAATCCGCCATCAAACGGCTTGTCTTAGAGGGCTTCCAAGGACAGGTGAGTGTGGATTAAGGAGCAGGTGATAGAGAATTCACTTTGCAACAAACAAGATTTACACGAAAGCAAAAATAAATAATAAAAACATTTTTTTTTAAATATTGTAATGACACTGCAATGACTGTCGCCATATATTTGTGCAGAAAGTGTGTAATTCCAGCCTGACAGACGAAGACATGTTCGTTGGTCAGTGTATGCGTGCTCTGAATGTGTCCATGTATGAATCACGTGACCGCTTCCGTCGCGACACCTTCCTGCCCATGAGTCCACAAAAGAGCTTCATGGGACCACGGATTACCGATATCACTGAATACGAGTGGGTCCGGATCCCTTTGGTGAGTGTTGCAGTGATTAGTTAATAAGAAAGCCGCTTCTTAATTTGTCTGTCGACTCCTCCATTGCTGTCGTTAATTTTTGTTAGTTTACCAGATTGACAATTTTTTGTGATGAAACTTTTGCTTTGCTTTAGATATGTATTGTATCAGATATGCAAAAGAACTTTGGATCAATATGTATTAGAAATTTGAGAAAAATATTTTACTTCTCAGTGTAATAAGTAGTTAGGCAACCCGTAAGAAGCGTAACATTTGGAATATATATTTTGCTTTAGAATTTCTTGTGTAGCCAGTAAAGTTGTGAAATTTGCTGTAAAAAGTAGAACCTGCTCATTTCTTTCACAGGGGCCGGCATGCTGCAGTCAACTGCTCATCTCCATGCACTACGTTACCCCTGAGATGATGTACCTCCTGGAGTTCGCGCTTTACCGCATGGCGGTGTACGGCCGAATCTCTCCACCAGAACTATTTCGCCGCTTTTTCACCAACGATACTCTAGACACACGACGGCCCTACATCAACAGACACCAGCAAGGTCCAAACCAAGTGCAGAACCAAGCTCAAAACTCTTGACAGTCTGATGAGTGTATTGTGCGAGTGGCGGGTGGGGAGGGTATGAAGCATGTGTGGATGTTGTTTTCTATGATTAAACCCACCTGAGTCAAAATCTGTTGGTGATGGGGTTTTTTTTCCCCCCATCCTAGATTAGCTGGCCGTTTTTGGTGTTGCAAACCGTCCTGCAAGCTTCCAACTGTGATTTTAATTGAAACATGCTGCGATTTAATCTGAGTAAAGCTTATTCTATTCAGTCATTGATATTAAATTAGCGAAATTCTTGTGAAACGCTTTTATTGTTGCACGTGCTGTGTTCTCTTGATGTCCCTTTTGTACCTTGTTAAGGTTTACATTTCGACGATTGGAGTGGGTCGGGTGACATATCACAATTTAGAACGGAGCGACGGATTTTTTAAAGAAATTTATTTTTGTGTCAAGCTCTATAATTTGAGTGTGTTGGGAGGGGTGTGGTGGTTGGTGGCTAAATTGATGGATTTTGTGCGACTTGTTTTGCGCACAAAAGAATTTATTTTTTTTTAATTATATTACTTTATTTTAAGGTTCAAATATGCACCAAAGGAAACAACTGCAACTAATCTGAATGTGAAAATTCTCAGCAGGCGACAGGCGCCTCAATCTTCAGCAAAACATGATGCTTCGTCTTCATCAACATTGCATTTCACTTTCAGACATACTTATTCTACAAAATGTCAACACTCATTCTGCTATTGAATATTCAGATGATTTAAACTGGGTTAGTTCGCATTCTTGAAGATCAGCGTGTAAAAATCTTCAAAGTCTTGAAATGAATATCGTACGAGTGCGTTGAATGAATTACTGAGCAGTAATGTTTCATAGGAAGATTGTTGCAAGTATTTCAATTATTTCTGTCAATCAAGGAAGTATAGTTTCTTTATCAGTCCCCTTCTCCCATTATTTTCCTGTCACAGGGTTTGTTCATTAGTTTCTATATCAGTGCTACAAAGGTGTAATGCCTCTCGTTGCTTGACATGCCGCTGCGCCGAACCTGCGCCAGCACTCTGCCATCACCGTCTGTGAACGGTCCTCCTCTCCCAGCTTCCTGTAGCAGACGACCAGAGGACCGTAGAGGCTGACACGATCAGGCTGCACGAGCATCGCCGCCTTAAAGCGTTCGGCTGCACGTGCCCAAGCACCATGGTGCACCAGCACGTCACCTTCATGCTCGAGGACCGTGGCGTTGTGGACAGGTGTGATGGTTGCCGCTACCTGCGACAGGTAGGCGTTGGTTGCCGGGTCGTCGCCGCGTTTAAACACCTGGAACAGAATACACTCAGTCGAAAGTGCAGTGTTGAAAGAGTCAGAAAAGTGCAAGAGAAACCGAAAAAAAAAAAAGGAAATGGAAACAAAAAAGTTGAAAAGAGTGAGACAGCAAGAGGGAAAGGAAAAACAAAATCAGGAATGGTAGAAGGAAAATTAGAATGACAGTGTAGGTACTTTGTACGAACACGTATCTGTATGAATAAACAAAGTTTGCATGGTACGAAGACGCTTACTGGTTGCCCATCTACATGTCAGGAGCAGTCGTCATGAAGCGAGGATAATTCGTTGCCCTAGGGCAACATGGAGAATTTAAAGACAAGTGCGTCTTGTTTCCGAAGTTACAAAGTGGTTCCAGACCCCGCAGATGTTTTACCTTTGAATCTACAGTTATAAAATGGTGGCAAAGGTACCCTGTTGTCAAGAAACATGAAGTGGTGTCTGTGGGGTCTGCATACCACTTTATAACTTAAGAAACAAAAATACTTTTCTTTGAGTTCCCCATTTTGCCATGTAACTTCATAACAGCCACTTCTGAAGATTAGATGTGGTCAAGTGACGGAGTGGAATGAAGTATGAGGCTTCTTGAATTTATCATTTCTCTCTTAACGAAGACAAGGTTGAGCTGACACAGAAACAAGGGCTGATTTAGTTCTAGGTGAGACATGGATCATCTGTGTGTTGTTAGTTCAGTGCATTTTTTTTTTTTTGGTACCCTCACTAACTTCACCAGAACCTGTACCCAGCATGTTTTACAACCTCCTCCACCCCTTCAATCCCAAAACCCGCACCCATGCCACGAATATTGCTACCTCGTACGATCCATACTGAAAGACTGCTGGTCCAAAATATTGGATGCCGTGGTTCTTCTGGACCACGATGTAGTTGTATCTTCTGTCTTCTAAAACGAACTTCATCACGTAGTGAGAATTGGGCACGGAGACGTAGTTGGACACGTCTCCAAAATAAGCCACAGACACGTGACGCTGAGCACCAAGCCAAAGACGGGACGGCAACGTACGGCGAGACGCCATGGAAAACTCGAGAAAGTTTTTGTTGCAGAAGCCGAAGATGGAGACGTTCTTTCGGAGAAGGGTGTATCCACCCGTAACGTACAGATCCTTGTCGATGAATAAACCTCTGACGTCAGGCCTTCTCGCGACGTAGCGCAGGCAAATGTTGACATCTTGAATGTCCGGGAATTTGAGAAAGGCCATTTTGTTGCCACTGGGATTGGACGATGACGTCAGCCCAACCACGTCCCGCCATTGGCTGTAGACGAAAAGCGCCAGCGTGACGTTGAGGAGAAGCTCGCTCTTAGTGCGAGAGAGCCGCAGAGTCAGTAAGATGGAGTGGACTGCAGACGCGCATGAGATGAGCATCAGAACGATGACGTTGTGCACAAACCGCAGCTCCTTGTGACCTTTGCACGAGTACATCAGAAGCAGCGTCACCCAGGCTGTCGTCGTGCGCAGAAATGGCCCAAACGAGCGTTTGTCTGGTCCGCGGGTTCCAGTATTCGGAGCTATGTTGTTAAAAGAAGAAAGCAAGGTGCCAACTACAGATACGACACAAAGACTGGCCATGCCGGCATTTTGAAAAAATATCCCCTCGACGTACCTTCGGGGTGAGTTCTCTCCGAAGATGACAGCGGACAAGTCTTTTTGCACGTTGAACGTGAACCAGTTTAAAGGAGAGGCAATGCCCCAGCCATAGCACCTGAAGTCGTCCAGGAGTCCTACCCCAGCTCCGCACAAGGCGCCAAACATTCCTGAAACGACGTATTGATATCGGGTGCTGAAGGGTCTCCAGTGAGGCAGCAGGACCGCTAGACCCAGTGCGACCACGTCGGTACGAACGTAGCAGCACAGCCCCAGTACGGCGCCTGCTGTAAAGCTACTCCGATAACTCAGGTGATGAGTCGCCGGAAATGCCTGCAGCGACCCACTGTCATGCGCAGAATTACTTCCGATCGTCTGTCTGTCGACAACAGTGCCGCTGGAAGGTGAGGTGTCTTTGTTGGGATCAAGAACATCTCGAAGAATAGGTCTCACCCTCCGGTCGTGACGTTGACGGCTGTTTCGCTGTGACGGAATCTTCGAGAAAGCAGCAGTGGTGGTTGCTGCAGCTCGCTCCTTAGATTTACTCGTTTGCTGCACTCGGCTGCTCGGGCGTCCCACATCGTAAGTGTCGTCTGCTTCACGCCTGCTGCGCGCGCAGTTACTCCCCGCGGTCACGCCTGACGTGTTGGACGACGGGGCCACGATCGCGTGCAGATGGGTCAAGGCTGCAAAGACTGGAGGAGCCAGGAGGCTGTTCAGCAGGGTGTGCGTGCCGAAAACGTGCAGCATCATGCAAGACGCCACGAAGATGGCGGCCAGAGACGCGGTGTCGTGAGACCGGAAGACGGCAGTGACGTAACGATAGACCACCAGCGGCAGAGTGGACGCAACCACGGCATGGGCAGTCTTCCACACCTACAACAGAATGAGGGGCATGGGATCAAGGGAAGAGGGCTGCATGGCATTATCTTGATTTAAAAAAAAAAAACATAAACAAAAGAAGATAATGGCTTTTTGTTGATGCGGAGAGAGGAGAGACAAGAGCAGACGGGCGGTGGGATTTGTCATGGTGGTTGTTTTCCGTGACACATAATCGTTTAGGTCGCGAATTAATTATACAAAATGCGACTAAAAGATAAATTAGCTGCTGAAACTTGAGGTCCTATTATACATGTTACCTCCCTTGTTCTCCTATCCAGACGCCGCCATCACAAACTTGGTGTCAGAAGAGGGATCAAAGAGATGGCAAGTTAGAACTGCTACAGAAATTTATTTTCACCGCAGCAGAATGGGAAGACAGGTTAGATGAGTTGAAAAAGTTTATAGAGAAGTGATTAAACTAGTCTTAAACGAGGCATTCATATATTATACATAACAATGTTGCTTGTCTTTCTGCCAACATGTTTCCCTGTGTCGTTTTCATATGCTCTTTATTTACTGCTTTCTTTCATTTATTCTTTCTCTCTACTGTCTTTCTTACTTCCTCTCCTTCCTTAGTTTCTCATTTTTATCATAGTTACTTTGGTGTCATCAGGTTAATTGTTGCTGCTTTCGTTTGTTGTTGTCGTTCTGTTAATTAACTCAGCTCGTTTAGTCTTTCGTGCACATCGCATTATAGAGCTCGCCTCAACGCAAGAAAATGGTCTCTACGAATTGTTGTTGTTGTTGTTGTTGTTGTTGTTGTTGTTGTTGTTGTTGTTGTTGTTGTTGTTGTAATTATAAAACCATTGGTTTTATTTAAGTAGTATAGCTGTCTCACCACAAAAGGTGGGAAGTTGAAGCCCAGCACGTGCAGGAACCACGTGACTGTGACGTAAGCTTGCGGCACGAGAAAGGAGCGGAGGGCGTACAGTCCGTGGTGCAGTTCCACCTGCCGGGCGAGGGTAGCGTTGGCACCGTCCTCTGGTGCCATGAACTCGAACGGGCGGAATCCATAGCCATACTGCTCGCTGTGGGCAACTGATCGTAAAGACCACGTGATCAGATGTGGAAAATATCACTGTAGATAGATGCGCGCACACACACGCGCACACACACGCACACACATTTACTTTATCTTTTTTTCTCAGGCATACAGAGAAATGGAGAGAACAGAAAAAATGGCAAATAGACAATCTAACAGTAAACGGCTAACCGAATGTATGCAAGACTTAAAAAAAAAAGTCAATCCTTGTCAACGATGTGTCATCGACAAACATCTCTAAACACACCTTCTAACGACTGGAAAATTTCGTCGGGGTGCACGACCCACCAGTTGTGCGGTTGGTTGACGTAATGCACCCGTATGGCCAACGTTAGGACGAAAACTACCCAGGGGAAAAGACAGGGGAAGTAATCTTCCTCGCGCCTTCTCAGCAGCCAGGCGAAGATCATGCTTCTTGATGCCAGTGCTGTAAACATGAGAAGGAATTCCTGAGCCCAGTACATAAATACCGACCCCTTCCACCACCACCCCACCAATATATATATTTTAAAAAAAAAGTATTATTGGATCTGATTTATGAGACGAACACACAGACATAAACTTTTGTACAGAGATTTTCTAAGTTCTCTCAGATTCTTACAGTCAGCTGGTTGTGGGTTTTTCTCCCGGTGATCAGAATTTCATTCCTCGACGTCTGTCCTAGACTTCCTGCTGTCCACAAAATCGTCACGAAGTTTCGAAATATGCAAGTGAAGTATCCCCGGTATCGCATATCAGCCAGGAAACACTCGGCGGAAAAAGCAATGGCCTCTAAGTTTGCAAAGTGTAGTGGCTCCTGCAACATGGAGGGGAATAGTTGTGTTGCTGGGCTGACGCCTGTCACCTGAGAGGGCAGATATATCGCCGGTAAAATAAGTGTTACTGTCACCTGTTGTTTCTGTCCCTCCCTTTTTCCTCAGTGGAGGTTTCGCGGCGTGTCCCAGATAGCTAATAAATAGATTATCAGATTCCCTACGTTGTACATATGAGCGTGTACACGTATGTGAGTGAGCAAATAACCACACGCATGCACGCATCTCTCAATGCATTGCAGGCAATGCACAATACCGACGAAATTCAAAGCAAAATGGGAAAGGTTTCTACAACCTATAGTACCATTTGGACAACGAACTGTAGGTCGTCTAATATGTGTAGCGCATGATTCTTGTGATTAAATGAGGAAAGGGAAGCCGCATCCTTGCCAGCTGCTGCCTGCTCCCTTCCCTGATTCATCGATCAGGTTGCCTATGGAGACGCGGGAATACGATTCCGGAATTAATGAGTCGGGATTCATGCGCGGCATCAGTAAAATGTTGTAGTTAAAACACGGGCACTCTCTAAAGTGATGAGGTGAGATCGGCAACAATGTTTCGAGTGAAGGGAAGATAACATATTTGTGGTGCTGGACTCTTTGGCTCCTCCAATCTCAGCTCTCACAGCAACAGACACACACAAATAGTCCTTGAACGAGTTTCGAGGTGGCCATCTTGTTCATGCTTACTAAAAGTCAGTTCCTATGTACACCAAATCGACCGAGTTTCGATCGAGAACGTTTTTGTGCGACATGCAAGGCTTTTATCACATATACACACACGCATGCATATACAGATGGTCTACCTCGTATTCAGTAAAGAAGAAAAAAACACACATACACATGAACAGTGAGACAGAGAACTATCGCCAGATGTTTTCTCAAAGCTTTAAATTCATTTAAACAATCATTCCAGCTATGTATATGGCTCTACACAGCTTTCCGTACCTGTCAAGATCGTCTGAGATTCATCTGCTGGAACGTTGGAGGGATCGTTTCACACTGCAAGCTGACTGACAGCTACAGTTGTGGCTGAACTACCTTTGGTGTGAATGCTATGTGCTCAAGAAAGCAGCGTATTAACAAGAATTTGAAAGTTAACCCTCTTACTTGAAAAGTTTGGTTTTTTTTTTTTCCTTTTTCGTCTGATTAAAATACCCACGCAGTATGGCTTCTTCAGATATCGTTTCAATTATATAGTCTCCTCGCTGCATACACAGGTGGCGAATACCTTAATGTGAAAGCAGATTATTTCTGACATATAATACACCCGTAAGCTTTTTTTTTTCAGGTAAACTGGCTAGTCGAGTTTTAAAAAGCAAAAACCACCGCCATTCAAAAGCTGAACAAAGACGACGGGAGGGGAGGGAAGAAGACTTGCTGCTACCTCTAGAACATTCAAGCATAACATCAGGGACAAATCACAAAGCCACACATGCATTCGTACCTTTCTAGGACAGAATTTTGAAGAAGCTGGGGTGGGTGACGAGAGCTTCATAAATGTTTGTCCCCACTACCATTCCCTACTTCCGTGCACCCCATCGAGAATTCCGTAGCTGAAATCAGGGGAACAATTAGATGGCCAGACAAAAACTATAATTAACACATCGCAGACGAAATGTAATTATATTCTTCCCATGAAGCGAAAAGGAAATAAGTTGTCGTTTTCCCTCCTCTACCCCCCCCCCAAAAAAAAGGGTGCCAATCTCGATGTACCCCAATAACTTTTTAATGTCCTTCCGTGCTTTCATGGCTTTCCCAGCAGTTTTTTTTTTTTTTTTTTTTCTGAACAAGGAAGACTTAAAATAGCAGGGTTGGCATTTACTAAACCTCACACTCGACTGGGAGTAATTTTTATTAGAGCTCGGTATCGAGGTTATCAGTCGATCGATCGTTTGTGTAACTAAAGCAATGACTATTTTCCCCTATATCCTATATTCTCTTGTCTGTTATTTATAGAGCACGTGCCTGTCCTTATCTGAGATATGAGAGAAAAAAAAAACCAAGCATGCACTGCGTGACTCAACCAACACAGGGGTGCTTACAGGGAAGCTTCCACAATGACCTTAATTATTATTGCCTTTGCAGGACAGACTCTCTACATTGCGTTGCATGGTTACCGTCTCGTGACCCTCACCTCCTGACCAACCATGCATGCACTCACCCGACACGGTTCAGTGTTCGTGCATGTGTGCATACGAGAGGAAAGAGGTGGGGAGAGAAAGTAAAAAATAAAAAAAAAAACAACATCCGCCTCTTTTATCCTGACATACACTGATATCTTGTACATATATCACAATTCTAGCTTTGTAAAAATATCTTTCCTTGAAACCATGAACGGGTATTTACGTTCATATGTCAAAGATCCAAGGGAAACTACTAGAATGTCTGAAAATTGTCATGGGGAGTTACCTACGCCTCTCATATATCTCTTATCCTCACTTTATTTCTTCACGAATTAATTTAGACCGTTAGTCCGTGGGTTATGCTCGTTTGTGTCCAGCGACTGTAAAACAGCTAACTGTCGATACACAAGCATTATAATTTTACGAGAAATAGAAAATATGGACCAGCTATGTATGTTAGAACCTGATAGAACTCTCAATCAGCAATTAGAAAAGCTAGACAGTAGCGAGTTTATGGCTGTTGATGGATCCAGCGCTGAAGAAATCGATCGTATGATGAGCGATTCAGTGATACCAGGGAGGCAGACATCGTCTGAGGAAGATCGCAACAGTCGCACTCTTTTTGTTGGAAATATTGGTTACAGAGTAACTATATTTTACGTGTGAATAACAACGATTTAAGCCCAACACAGCACTTGTACTAAATGCCCCACTGATTAAGATTCAGCAATAACCACATGCTTATTTTCACAAATAAATCAGCCAAGCATGCGTGCGTGTACAGATTCAAACTTTTTTTTTTCAGGAAACGTGGAAAGATGTGAAAGACTTTTTCTCAAAGTTTGGGAAAGTTTCCTACGTGCATATAGTTCATGATCATATCAAGAGGAAATCCAAAGGGTAATTACGTTAAATAGGATTAGCATGCAGAATAAAATCAATTCTTGTATTTGCATTAGCCATCAGCATTATAAAATAGTGTTATAGGTGAAAATAATAAACAGCTGTAATGTTAATAGATGCTTTATTGTAATCACTAAATCATGGTGATAAATATGCTAGTATTTATAAATTATCTTTCCATATGCTTAAAGTAGTTGATATAAATTTCATTTTTTGTGTTATTTGCTGGTATTGTTGAAGGATTGGATTTGTCGAGTTTGACAGTGTAGAAGGTGCCTCTACATGTTTAGAAGCAGACCACAGTGAGCTGTTGTTGCATGACAGGTGAGAAATGAACAGTAAACAGTCCTTCTTTTTCTCCTGTTTCATTAATATCCCATATCCTTTCATAATCGAAATTGTAAGTGAATTTCTTTTACAAAGTATTACTTTAGTGTGAGTTATATAAATAAAAATAATTCACTTTATATCTTGCTCTGGTAATACTTAAAGGCTGAACTTCCACCTCAGGACAGGAAAAAATGATTCAGTCCAAAGAGGTGAGGAATAATGCAGGCAGTGCTGGGTGTCATAGTCATGCTTCACTAATTGCTTCCATCTGACCTGACAAGTACCCTCACCTCCCTCCACTGGGTCAGAAATCTCTTTCCTGCTGGATGGTGAAAGTTTGGTCTTTAAACTTAAGAATATGTTACTTAGCAGCATACTTAGCAGGCCAATAAAAAATTACGGATTGTTTCATCCCAACGGTGCACTTGTTAGAGCAGGGGCCCCCATCAGAGGCAGGGCCTTGTGGTATTCTTGCTCACCCTATCTGGTCAGTAGCAAACAGAACACAAACTACAAAAAATTTTGCATTTGTTAATGATATGTAGAAGAATGAACTATACATTATCCCAAAATCTTCAACTATTGTTTACTGTCACAGAATACTGCGAGTGAATTATTCATCGGATCGAAAACAGAAGAAAGCCAATTCATTCTTCACTAGGAATGTTGGAGATCTTTGTGAGGTGAGACAAGTCTAAGAAAATGAATGTCTTCTAAAAGTGTGAGTCAGAGAAAATCTATTATCTCAAGTGCTGTTTGTCATATAAATGTACAGTGATATGAAACATTGGAATTGGGATTTTCTTGCATGCATACTCTCATCTACAGAAGATATATTCCACCTTATATTTTTCCCATGTTTTCGTTTGCACAGAATCCTAGTACACAGTCTACAGACCAAATAAGAGAGCATGAAAGCTGCTACACAGACATGTTACTGGATGAATTGTGGAAAAAGATATTTTCTTACCTCAGTGTAAGGGAAGTCATCCGTTTGGAACGAGGTAAAATAATAATTGGACGTTGAGTCTGAACTGTTTAATTCGTGACAGTTCTTACTGATCTACTGAGTATTTTTTTTTAAACTTTTTATCGACAGTGGGTTATTATTGCTATGTTGGTCCTTTTTGAAAATAAACAGGTTTTTCTTTCAACAAATAATATTTCATTGTGAAATCTGATTTTGATATGAGTTAGAAGGTTTGCCAGATTTGCACATTGTGAAAGAAGATGATTCTTTTCCCACTATATATTTGTTTCAGATCAGACAAGTCATAATCTTTAAGTCTTTATATAGTTCCACCTCTATTAAAGTATTGCTGTTTTTTTGTTTTTGTTTTTTTCTATTCCAGTGTGTAAAAGATTTCAAGATTTGGCTTTGCAGTTTTGGCGAACAAAGACTTATTTCAACTCTTTTGGAATTTTTAGCTTTCAGTCTCGTAAGTCATTGCAAATAATAAAAAGGTACAGTTTGTTATATTTTCATATTTTGTGTCATTTTTTCAGACAATCAAATTAATTAAGATTCTTAATTTGATTTAGCCAGAATTTGGTCTCCTCCAGGGCTGCCTATTTGTAGCATAAAATATTTTGAATACTCTAGGACTCATTTGACTGGGTAGCTTACCTTAATAATTTAATAATAAAATGTCTAAACTGTTCCAAGTTGTGACATTTACTTTTGGTTTTGCTTTTTCTTCAGCTATGACAGACAAAATCCTGAAGTCTTTGCTGGCACGATGTGGAGATCTATGCACACTTGATATTTCTTCAAGCTCTAGTCTCTTAACTGACAGTGCATTGGATGTGATTGGTGAGAATGGCCAAATTTTAACTTCCTTTCTCATTGTTACTAACCACTATGACAAGAGCTCTATAGAGTGAATCAGTTGTGAGCCTATTGCAAGATATAATGCTAAAATTGCAAGCACGAAGGATCAAGCAATGAAATCAGTTCCTTAACCTAGTATTTTAGTCAGCTCCTCAGATGTGTTTATCAGGGATTTAAACTTGTGTAGATTCAAGTCATTAACTGGATGTTTTCTTTCTTTCTTTGAGAAGCATAGTTTAAACCAGGTAATAAGTTATATTTTCAGTCATTATTGAAGGCAGAATATGCATGCCATTAGTTTTTGTTTTGTTTTTGTAACAGGTCAACATTGCTCGGCATTGAAAGATTTGAACATATCTCGTTTGCGAGTTTCCAATAAAGCCATGCAGAGATTTTCCTCTAAAGTGCCACATCTCAAAGTTAGTGAAATTCTTGTCCTTTTTTGTCTAATGAGGAAGGAAACATAAATCAGTCCTGATATGATATTCTGAAATACCAAAAAAGGCATAAGTGTTTGCTGCTAACCAACAGCTGGACTTGCGGTTATTTTGAAAAATTTGTACATGTTGTGTGTAGCCATACATTGAATAAAAAGAACTATATATTTAGTCCTATGGAAGCAGCTGCTGCAGTCAAAAGCAGAATACATTCTTTATATTCTGCACACCTGAACATTTATTTATTATGTAGTGCAAAGAATGAGGGAAGGTTTCATATCTGCTGTTTGTAGAGAAGGTTTGTTGATGCTGTAGCTGTATCATTCCTTGATTTTTTTCTCTTGGTCTGGGCATGTGACTGGAAAACTCCTCCTGCCTACTTACCATATGGTTACCTGATTTATCAGGAAAATGAAAGCAGAAGGAAAGGGTTGGGTTCTTTTTTCTCTGTGCTGTAGACTGTAAACAGTAGATTCCTGGCCCTACAGTCACTGTGCTATGGAATGTTTAATTTTACCTATAAGCAGAAACCAAAGACACCTCCAGTATGACGGAGTCATTGCATTTGCTGTGTTGCTTAATGATCAGGATATGCTACATCCCCAAGTGACATTTATTGCAAAGTATCAAGATGTAAATACAGATGTATCTTTACAGGTGATTAGGCTTCGGGAATGCAACCGTCTTTCAGAAAAAGGGTAAGGATTGGCTTAAGTGTTTGGGTTTGTTTGTTTGTTTTTGTTAACAAAAACAGTTGGTGCCTTTTTCCTTCTTTTTTAGGTAGAACGAGTAGGATCAGTCTTTACTGGCTTTATGAAAAGCCACACTATGCTCTCACTGCTACTCAACAAATTAAATTCTCAAAATAATACACATATTCATATGTATTCTTTTCTCAATGCGCGGTAGAAAAAATTAAGAATGATGATCAGGTTAACGAAAGTATTAAATATAGTTCAGATTTGTTAGAAAAGAAGAACTGGGAAAAGAAGTCAGTTTCCCAGATGTTCAGTTGGCTTGAGCAGTAATTAAAAAGTTATGATGTTTACCATATGTTGCAACTAAATCTGCAAAATTCTGAACAAAATGTAACAGATTGTGGTATTTATTTCACAACAAAATGTGACAGATTGTGGTATTTATTTCACAACTGCAAGCTGCTGGAACACTTTGACATTGCAGGACACCTTGGCATTACAGGGAAGGTAAGGAACAGGTTTTTTTCCCCCTTCTTATTGACTTTGATGAGGGAGATCAGATATCTGAGTGGTTAGAGAACTGGCCAGAGGGTTGACGCTAACAGGTTAGATACCAGTTTGGTGCAGCGTATGTCCTCCACTTCACCTAGATGCTAAAGGGGTACCTGACTGCATAGAGGGTGTGGAAAGACGTCAACAAGAGTTGGGGGGAATGCACCACCCTCTCAAACAAAACTGACAAGAGACACACCTTATTCTCCAACAACCAAAAGTTTGCCATTACCATTTTTAAAAATAATTAAAGAAAAGTATTCAAGGTTTTGGTTCTATAGATCTGTTTTCACCTAATATGGCGTTGTGAACTCTGTTAAGTTTTGTGTTCCATTGAAGTCTTGAGGCTTTGTTTCTGTGCATTACTGGATCACTATTGCGACATTGCTAGCTCCATGAAATATGCTTTGGCAGCTTGCAATAATAATACTTTGTTTATACTTTTAACAGTGTTTCCACATGGTTGGGAATAACCTTCAAGTGGTGGTACTTAACGACTGTCTCCATGTGTGTATTTCATTAATCATCATCTAAGTATGTAACAGAAGAATTTTAAAATATTCTGTGTAGGCAGGGATGTGTTTCAGTATTTACAATACACATTTGCACAATTCATATCACTGTAGTTTTATCCCATTTCTTCTTCGCTTGTAAAGATTAAGAGGTCTATCATTTTAGCTTGTTTTAGGCTTAAGCTTGTTGAGATTTGCTCATGCTTGAAGATTTTTCTTTTGCATTACATTGCTCTCTACAGCTTTAAATATCTAGGAATTTGCATAATTTGAACAGCTGACAGACTATGGAGTTGTGGAGCTCAGCCGTCTGTGTCCCAAAATTGAGGTGCTGCAGATTCAGTCATGCGTGCAGCTGAGCAACGAAGCCATTTCAGCTGTAGCAAATGTATGCTCTGTTTGTGTTTATTGGTCATGATTTTTAACCTCTTTGATGGGATTAACCCTAGGCATGTTACTTGGATCAAAATTTTATGTAAAAATGATGAACCTCGATTAATGCTAAGGAAGCCAAAGACATCTTTTTTTTTTAAATATTCATCATGATCATGAGCCAGATTTTCTCTCCCTTTGTTAAGGATTATGTTGCCCCATGTACACTGAAACTTTGTTTTCTTGCTTTTCAAATGCAGACCATCATTGCACATTGTACTAGTTTGTATAAACATCGTAACAGTTCATAAGACAGTATAATGTGTCATCAACAAAAATGTTGAATTATGAATTCATTTTCACTTTTGCTGTTTCTACACACACTCTCCTACCATAAGAATGCCATCAACGCACAACATTCCACTCTTTTGTTGTTGTTGTTATAGGGAATGCCCAGTCTTCGTGTTTTACAAGTTGGAGGGAGGTTTCCTAAAAGTGAGTTCATTTGTCACATTATATAGATCCTAGTAGCTGTGGTGAAATAGATTTTCGATGCTTTAATGATGTTGAGAGTTGAATGGTGAGCCTTTGATGAAGGTGTTTTAAATTCAGTTACAGAGACTGTATGGGAAGACTTAGGAAATTTACACAATCTGGTAAGCATATTTGAAGGATTTTTGCATATTTGTAGGATGATTTATCATGTGTGAGGTGAGTGATGACCCTTTGACTTACTGACAAGGAAGCTAGCTCTCTGCCTTTTGTATAATGAGTTAAATTTACTTTTAGTATCTATGGTCTGACCTGAACCTTTTGTTGTGGTCTTCATCATCGTCCTGGACTTTTTTTCTGTCAAATTTCTTCATTTTGTACATACTAACTACAAGATACTCCTAGTATAATGTGACATCTCTCTGCTTTGAAACCATGTCAGCTGTGCTCTACCATTAGTTTGATACACAGAAAGAACAAAGGACTCTGCAGACAAACAGTGGCAATGGAACTGCTTACATTTAATTTTGCCAGTGTGGCTTCTTGAGTGGTCATCTTGAGCATATGCTACATTTCACTGTTACATAAGATTATGCTAACTGCTCGTGAGTCCAGCTGTCTGTTTGCCTTTTATTTCTGTGAGAGAAATCTCTAGACAAGTTCACAAATCTTCCTGCAAATATCTTTCTAGATGTTTTCAGTTTTTATAGCCGATTTTTTGTATTTTATGTCCTGTTTATCATTTGCCAAAATGATCTCTATCATATGCTCAAGTACAGATAAGGACATACTATTTAATAAATTATACTGTTTTTTTTTCTGCTGGTAAAAATGCTTGCGTTCTCTTTCTGAGATGATGTGAGCATCATGGCCAAGAATTCCTCTGTTCCCACAGGAAGAGCTACAAATGGACTTCAATGACCTTTTGACAAATGTGGCATTAATGGCCATAATTAAAGGATGTCCAAAACTAAAGTAAGTGAAATGGAAATATTTCTTTTTTTTATCATTTGAGATCTGTATCCAAGCTGCCATTTTATATTGGAATGTCATTATACATGTGATTTCTTTTAAACGCTGGAAAAATGAGCTGAAAGTTTTGATTATAGTAATTTAAATGGATTTTTTTCCAAAGAAACTTGAATATTAGTGGAAGTCGTCGTGATATTGATGATACAAGCACTGAACACTTGGCCGATCTTGAGCATCTGACTATCCTGGATATTGGATATCATGACAAGGTAAGGCCAAGCTTTCAAGACTTATTACATATAATAAGTGCGTGCATTTTTGCATTCAGTTATAAGGAACAGAATGTCATGAAAACAACAGCATAAATAAAAATCTGAATACAGAGCATTCAGCATCCTGTTTTTTATTTTTGTTTTTGAGAGGAAAGATTCTGCTCATGTTACTCATGTTAAAGGTCTTTTTTTTTTTTTATACAAGAAATAGGCATTGTGTATTCAGGCATTTGTAGAGAATATGTAAGTACAGTATTGTTGAGCTTATTGAGGGAAAGGACTGTCACTGTGACACACACATTCAGTAAACTTTAGATCTGCTGTTAACAGCAAAGGAAGGTGAAGTGAATTCGTACTGCTTTCTACACACATTAATTGATGAAAATAATTTGACACGGCCTTTAATATGTGCTGCTGATGTGATAGGTGGGGTTTTACACACATTAATTTAAAAGTAATTTTACAGTCAGATTAGCCTATGTTGCTGATCTGATGGGCAGGATGTTAAGGGTGGAGGTGGGAGACAAAAATACAACCTCAATACTGTTCCCATCTTTGTGCTAGAGCAAGTCTATCATACTTTGTTCTGCCATGAGCGAATACTTGTTCTGTGAGCTAAGCTTGATCCTATCATTTTAATTAAACTAGCTCTTTTTTTTTTTTTAAAGATTACGGACCAGACTCTCTACAAGTTGGCTTTAAAGGGTAAACTAGAAAAACTGGTTGTGCGGGCTTGCACTGGAATAACAGATAAAGGTTAGCTTCATGGTTTCACAACAAAGATTACATGTAGATCATGATGACTGTAGCATGGTTATAGAATTTGTGTCCTTTTTATCACTATAAAGATGATAACCAAGGATTTAAATCTAGCACTGTGAATATATCTTTGTATGTATACATGTGTGCACATTTATTTACTAAGAACACATTATTAGTATTATTGAGAAGTATGCTTCTTTTGATTTTCATCATTTTGTCTACCCTCATTACTTTTATATTCATTATCTTCTCAACTATAATTATTTATTGCAAACTGTGTTCCCTTTCTTACTGTTTCTTGTAGTGATGGTAGTATTATTGCTGCAAGTATTTTTTTTTGTTGTGCTGTTGCTTCTAATATATTTATATATTCCAACAACACATTTTATGTTCACAGGTGTTGCTTTTGCTCTTGAGCATTTATTAAAGCTGACTTACATGGACCTCAGTGGCAACTTGCAAGTGTCAGCCAGAGGGCTAGCTCATTTGGCAGATTGTGATCGACAATGCGTAGAGCTATATGTTGGAGGCAAGTTGTTTGGAGTATCTATAATACTCACACCCATGCATATACCTGCCTGTGGACATGTTCTTTTGTGGGTTGCCAGGTTGTGATTGACATGTTTAGAACTGTGTGCTACAGGTCACTGGCTGTAAATGTATGCTTTTGAAAATGGGTGTGTATGTTTGCATATTCATTTATACCGATGGAACCAATACAGCACTTCATCCACCTGGGTATGACATTCCAAACACTTCCCAATTATGTTTCTAAAGAGTCTGGTGTGACCTTTATTCTGGCAGAAGTTTCTTGTTTTGTTTTGTTTTTTTTTTTGTTTTGTTTTGTTCTGTTTTGTTTTCTTGAGTGCTGGTGGACCTCTTTGGTAGTAAAATTTTTTTTCGAGTGTTTACCAGATATGACCACTAGTTTGCTCCCACTTCTCCAATGTCTCTTCACAGTTCCAGCAAAAAACTGGAGGGATGAATTCAGTAGCTAGAGGGGTTAGGATGTGTGATGAGTTGGTTAGGTTGGTGTGCCTCCTGTTTATTGGTAATTTTTGATCAATTGGGAATGGACAGCTGGAATTAAAGGTAGCTAGTTGTGTGATCTCCACAGCCATATTATCTGGTATGTACTTTAGAAAGAAATTTTACAACCAAAAATGGTATTTTTAGGCACAAGCATTGAGCTGGACAACATCCAACTAGCCGCTTGGTTAACCATTCAGACGATAAATCTGTCCAATGATCGTCTACATCCAAGTGAAGTAATATGGCTTCCTGAGGTGGATGAAGAGCTGCAGGACAGGCCTGAATTTGGTAGGTTGCTTGCAATGAACATGTGTTGTTGATCTAGAGTTTACTTGTTTGACAGTGCTGAATTCACACTAACACATCATAAAAGCAATAACAGTGCCACCACTGGTAATATGACAAATCTTTTTTCGGTGTATTTTGTTTCCTGCTTGGGCTTTATTTTAAGATCACTTGCAAAGCTTTGGAACACAAGTATATCTTTTTTATCTCACCAACAACACAAACTTTGGATGAGAGGTGAGGGTGGAACATAAAAGAGGGTACATGATGATAACTAAGGGTTGGCAAGATAATGAGTTAAGACAACTTCTTAAATACTTCTGTTTTTAAGTCAACTCTTCGTAACAAGCAGCAAATCTTGCAGTTGGAGGTACTTCTACATGACATGCAGCCTTCTAGGATGACTGCCCTTTATAACTGTGTAATTTTTTTTTTTTTGACAGACTATGGTGAGGGAGACTTTGATGATTATGATGACTTCTTGGAAACAGACGATGCTTTGAACATGGAGCGTTGGGATCGGTCATAAGAAAACATAGTTGGAGGAAAAAAAGGTACTGTGTACTTGTTGGATCACGTGTTTGCATACAACTATTATGAAACTTATATGTACACAGCAAACTGTGAATGCCAGCGATCATTTGGGTGTATGATAGGAAATGGTAACACAGCTTTGTGTACTACAAGAGACAGTTACAATTTTTTTGTATTTGGACAAAGTTCTTACTTGTTATATCGATAGGAGCTTATTACTAGACTATGTGACTACTCCTATGTTTTATATATAAATAATAAAGCGTAGTGTGTTTGTGTGTGAGACTGCCTTTTGCACTACCTTAATTATTGTTTTTCCTGTGTGAGCTATTCTTTTAAGATAGTTTTCCTACAAGCATTCAAATCTTTGTCATTACTATATTACTTAGCGCACAGAAATGTGAAAATATTAAATCATCAAAGTAAGTTTTATTTCCTTTATTCTTGAGAAAATACAGAAAACTGAAAACACTTGATGTTTGTTATTTTAGAGAATAACCTAGCCCTGTTGCAGTAAAGATTAGTAATGGACATATTATCATAAAGAGTTACTACAGTGAAGATAAGAACAGCATTAGTCTTAAAAAAAAATACTGGGGATAGTTTATCAGATAGATCTGCCACAAACTGATAAGGCATGTGGTGGAGGCATCTGTTTCTACATCAACAAAAGTACAGAAATAAGTTGATTCTTCAAGAAAGAATGTGTGCTCATGACCTTGAACTGGTCACAATTACCCTATACCCATTTTATCAATGTTGTTATATTTCCAGAACTACTTCTAATTGCCCTCTCAGAGTAATAAAATCTTATCTTATTTGATAAGAGCCTTAACATCTTTTCTGTTGTAGACATCTACCTGGCCACGTACTCCAGCCTTCACCACAGCAGCAATTGCAGAGCCAACCAAATCATTACCCAGGTTGTAGTCATCACTTGTCTTAGGATCATCGGGCTGAAAGAATGGACATACATTTTTACATCTCAATGAAGATGAAAGACCAACCTGTACAGTTTGCATTTTTTTCACCTATCAGCAGAAATAGGCAATATAAAACTAACCTGTAAATTTCAGCCTTCAAAACCCATTTGTTAATTATCTGGTATGATTCGCACCTGTGATCAATAAGCGCTGACAACAGGGTACTACATCACGTTGGTACACCATTAATAAGGTGGCCTGCAGTCAACACCAAGCAGAGAGAGAGAATGAGCAACAGTTCAAATCATTCCGACGCTGACAGTCTGCATTTCTTTTAACGTCCAAGTAGTCCAAACGGTCGCTCATTCTCTCTCTCTCTTTGGTGTTGACTGCTGGCAACTTTGGGAATGGTACACTGGCATGATGTAGTACACCATTAGTGGTGCTCATTGATCGCAGGTGCGAATTGCATAGTTTGCTTTCGGATAATTAATGGATAGGTTTTGCAAGCTGAAATTTACAAGTTAGGTTTATATCGCCTATATCTACCAATATCTGCAAAAACACAAACCATTCAGGTTGGTCTTCTAGATGTTGCCACATTAGAAGTTGACAGCATACTCACTCTGAAGTAGAGGAATATCATCTGTTGTTTATTTCTGAAGAAAATTAAAGACTTTCAGTTTGATTTGCCTAATGCATAACTTCAAGCCCAGGAGAACTGCTGTGAATTCTATCGTTTCTTATGATTTGGAAGTTACTGGGTTTTTTTCTTCCTGTTATTGATTTGTTTTCTTCTTTTTTTTTCAACTTTGAGCTTTTTCATTTTACAAATGTCATTATTGCTAGTTATGTTAGAGCTTTGTTAAAGAAAAATATAGTAATTTTCATTCCTATGCATTCTTCCTGTATTCTGGCAGCTAGCATTCCTGTCAGTTTTCCACCATATGACAGTATATTAATTGTATATGGTTGGTATTTGGATCTCAAAATTTTTATTTAAGATGGGTATGCAAAATATACCAGTCAAAATTTACTGTGTTTTAAAGGTAAAAAGAGTGACCTTAGGATGAACAAGGCAGTGAATCCGAAAGTCGTTGACTGTCAGTTGACGATCTTTATTTTCTGCTAAAGCTGCAACAGACAGCCCATTGACAGCCCCAGATCCCACACACAGCAGTGATGTGTTGGGATGAATGTACTTCAATCCAGCATTCCCTGTAAGAATGGTGTATGTGCTTCCTGTCAACAAAGTGTATTGTGCTTAAGTACACGTGATCGCTAGAGGGCACCATATATTCTTTAACTGTTATCTAACAACTGGCTGATTTCATTACAATTTATATATATATAAAGGTATATGACCGACCAACCTTCACGTTTCTCCAGATATGGCGCAAAGATACGAAAGAGCAGAAAGTGTCCAGTAACTGCTTCCTTAATTCGGTCATTGAACTCTTCCAGTGTCTGATCTTCTAATCTCCCTTTCTGCCACCAACAAAAAATGTATTTATCATTGCTGTGGGAACAAACTTTATGAACTTATTCAATATGAGTGTTGACGCAATTGAGCTGTAGCTATGAAGCCATTCACATTTGCAGGTGCAAACTGTATAGAAAGAGTTATGCTATTCAATCAAGGTTGCTATTCAACCTTTCCTTGCAAGGTTTCCACCTAATGATTTTGGCATTTTGTTGGTTAGTACTTCCATGGAAATGTCATGGAAGATGTTCTGCTTCAAACTGAAAGGTATAGGGAAGGCTATTGTCTTACCTTCAGTTCACCAGAATGAAAAGTACTCAAATTAATCCACTCCTGTTGGAGACTGCTAGACAGTCAAAAAGGCAGCTGGATGATTTAAATCCTTTCAAACCTCTGTATGTGCCAGGCCAGTCTCACCTATTAAGTCCCACATTTCCCAATATTTCTTGGGCAATGTACCATTGCTCATTTACCAGAATGAACAGAAGTGTTGAGATTTTAGCAGTAAACTGAACAGCTACTAAAGGTAACTGGACAATTTAGGGATAGTTGAGGACAAATGACTTAACAGTTTTTGATAAAAAGACATTTTGAGAATAGAGAAAAAGTAGCTAATGAAATGTCCTTACCATCCAAAAGCCACCAATACTGGCAACCACATGTTGAATCCTGCCATCTTTAGTTGCCTTGTCAAAGATGGTCTTTGTTCCCTCCTCCGTGGAGACATCTGCCTGAATCAATGAAATTATCTTTTCAACAGCTTTTTAAAGAAATATTTGTGATGAAGCAACTGAGTTAATTAGTGCCTCATACCAAACAGAAAACACTAAAGAAACAGCTGGAATAATCAAATGACTCATGTTTTACCAGGCTGAATTCTGGATCCAATGTAAAGGTCATACAAAAGCAATCACAGCATACCTGTATGAGGGACAGGTTGGACCTCACATTGTCAGGTGTTTTTTGTTTAAGCTCTTCAAACTTGGCTGCTGATCTGGATGCCACAAGGACCTAGTATAATAAAAACATACATAAACCATGTCACAATCAGGAAAACACCAATAAAAGTGAATAAACATCATGGTACTGACAACTGCCATGTCTCTCTCACACAGACAGAAGTACAGGTGCCAAAAGGGAAATTTGTATAATTTCTGTAATTACAGAATACACTGTATAGCTATAGAACACATCCTATAATTATAAAATGAATTGTTTTGCTAGAGAGAAAATTATACAAATTTCCCTCTTTGGTATCCCATGGAGAGTCTAAGCTCAAGTTCAAAATTTGAATAGGAGAATTTTATTTTTGGGGTCCCATGACTGAAACATCCTATAACAGGTGAAATAAACATTAAAATGAAGATATGATCCTAGAGTAAAACATATGAACAATATTCATTTATATTATACCACCTTCCAAAATAATGGGAGTACTCCTGCAAAATGTTTTTAGGATGGACAAATGGTCTGTATTTGTCTAGTGCTCAAGCAGATACAGATATACACATAACAATAGATGTTATAAAACTGACTCAGCAAACATGGACCTTTTATAAGAAAAATGCACTGGTCAGAACCCTCGACAACCGATTCTCACTGCTGTCTGCTGCCATTGTTTCAGAAAACCGTTCACCCAAAGAGAATGGTGAGCCATGTTGGCTGCTGCATCTAACAAGTTTTTTCTCTCTCTCCACCTAATGCAATCAGTTCTGAATAATTGTTCGACATATAGTACCGGTCAAGGGACATGAATTAATCAAAGAACGGACCGTTCTCCCACGAACTTGTATTACTGGACTGGTGACAGACGATTCCTAGTTAACTACTTAAACGAGGCAGTTGTGTATAAAGCTTCCGGTTTATTCAGATTCCTAAAACGAGGTATTTAAAGCTTCCGGTTTAAGCATTATCTTTGTTTAGGTTCGCCGAGACTAACAGCGGATCACTTTGCAATAGGCCAGGGGTGGGCAACTAATTTTGCCAAGGGGCCGCATGAAAAATTGGGATGGTTTTAGAGGGCCGGACTAATATATAGTTAAAGTTTTACCCAGTACTGTATATATAGTATATATACTGGCGGGCGGGCCGGTCAGAGACAGGAGGCGGGCCCGCGGGCCGGCCTTTGCCCAGGTCTGCAATAGGCTAAGCGTTGGTCTTGGCAGAGGCAGACAGACAGCAATCCACCTGTACACATCCATGGTTCTCCTGAAGCAGACCCTCCATTTAGTCTTGGTCAAAGAAACCCCCAAAAACAAACAAACAAACAAAAAAAAAAAAGCGCAAAACACATAACCTTACCTTTGCACCTTCTTTTAGCAGCGCAACAACCGCACCGCTGCCCACATTCCCAGCTCCACCAGCGACCAGCACTCGACGACCTGCAATACGCGGGTGACCAAAAAATAAATAAAAAGAAAGCGGCGCAACAGCTTTGTTGTTACCCTCACCTTTGACCCTACGTGCACACCCTTTGCAGCTGCTATCACCGCGAGTTATCAAACATATCAAAGGCAGTTTCCTCACCTGCAAACGCCATGACGCAGCTGGATTCCGACAGAGTGTTCAAAAGATCGTCTAACTCTTAATTTACTATCAGCACAAGAAACTGTTTTATCGTGCAGAAGCTTACACTGCAGCTTTGGTCGGGTGGCCTTCAGTCGGAAGTGTAAGCATGCAGCATCTTATATAAGTGCGCTGTGATAGAAAAGCCACGCGACTAAACTGGGGCACCATGCAGCTGTCGACACCAGGGTATAGTGGGTGACCTTGTTTGAGAGGACGAAGAAAGCAGAACTAAACACTTCATGCCAGGATTGCCACATTTGATTTGCTGAAAGTTGCTTGTCATGATGATTCAGCAAATTTTAAAGAACAGAGCGAGGAGAGGAAGGCCGGAAAATGCCTCCCCTTCGCTACGGGCACCCATTTTGTGTATGTCCAATATAGATACCAAAGACCACAGTTTGTATTTCCTCCTGTAAGATTAATTAAACAAGGATTCGAGATCGTCCTGGGCAGGGTGCGCTCTCACCTGGAGCTTACTAGTTTTTGTACTACAGCCATAGCCCGTAGCGTAGAGGCAATAATTATATTTCTCGATTCTCGGGCTGTTATCAATTGTGGTGGATGATCTGTGGAGGTGTTGGGGAGGGGATGCGACACTTTCCCCCTGAAATCAGGGGGTTTGCTTCTTTATCTTTCCTTACCCCTGCCATAGAGGATTGGGAAACCCATTTTTATATTTATAACATCATTCACGGATCATACTACAATTATCTTCTAAAATTAGCCTGCTGTATTAGATCAAGCTATAGTTTTGCTACACTTTACACTTTGTTAACACTTTTGTAACATGTAATATCCCAGCCCACCTGGCACCTCTCTGAGTCGCCATAATTCAGAGCGGTCCGATGGCGCAACGGTTAGCGCCTGTCACCAATACAGTGAAGGTTGGCTGCCCTGAGTTCATTTGTCGTCTCGGGCACGCTGTTCTTTCTCTGCACGTGGCATCTGTTTACAGGGCTGACCGCCTTGCCGTAATATAGCCTCAGTTGCTGGCACGGCGTAAAACACCAATTTTCCCCTCCCTCGCCATAATCCGCCTTTTCCTAATCAGGTGTGCGAAAAGTTTGCTCTGCTTCTATGAAAAGAATAGCGAAACATCTGATTGGGGTCTAGAGGAGACCTTTTTGTTTGTGGCTGTGTACTGAAAGAACATTAATAATACTACTAATAACTAATAAATCCTCAAGCTGCCTGGCGAAGGCCCACTGAACGCCCGACGTGATACTGTTAGAGGTTGTTCTTCTCACGATCCAGTCTATGACGACCAGAAAGAGCATACAACCTTGCCTCACTGGAATCAATCAACTTCCCATTGTGGATCACCTGGCGAGTCGAGTCATTATACAGCTGCTGGATGATGGCAATGAACTTTGGGGGAAATCCGTAGTGCTGCATCAGCTTTCAGATGGTTTCCTTGTCTACAGAGTCACCTTCTCAAAATCCACAAATGTCATGTACAGTGGCGACTGCCATTCGATGGACTTTTCAATAATGATTTGCAGTGTACCGATATGGTCCGTGCATGGCGGTTCTGGTGTACCCGCGGATGTGAAGAAGGCCCGGCCCTGGTCACTGTATTTTTTCTTCTTCTTTTTCCTTTTGTTTTAAAGATCGACGTAATATTCCTTACTCGGGGAATTTTTTTCCCATGGAGCGGGGTATATATATTACAACTTTGATCCTTTAATCAGTTTAATGTCATTCTTTCTCATTTACTATATAACCACTCACACGTAAACAACTCAGTGATCGATGTAGATGTAGATTACTGAATGAAATGTAGATATTGATAATCGAATGGTAAGCCTATGGGAAAATAGTTTACGATTTTAATTACAAGGGGCCCGGAGAGATCGTCTACTCTGGGAAACATGTTGGCTGGTTACTGCACCGCCCCAGTTCACCTCTTGTTGACAAACCCATAATACAAAAACTCCAGCAGAAGTTTATATAAACAGAACTTTAGTTCGCACATTGTTCCACTTCCCGCCCTCGACAGTAGCTTGCAAGATCACGGCAAGTTTCAAGTGAGCCGGCCACACGGCCCCAGTTGGTGTCATCCACGAGAAGCTTGTGTACTCGGTGTCTCGGAATTATTTTCCCCACCGAATTTCAACCAGCGAGTACCCAGAAAATGTGCTTTGTCATGCGTGGTTCGCCCAACCCGATCGCAGCGAAAGGCAGATACCCCCTCCACCCCAGAAAACCCCGCAAAATATATAGGGCTAAAAAAACTAAACCCCACCCACCCCCAAAAAAACCCAACCCTAATTAATGCTAATCAAAGCACCATCATGCACGGCTTAAATGACAAGAAAGTAAATGAAAATAAATGAACTTGTCTGCCTTTAAACCGCAACCACACGAAGAAATGCACTTTACAACTTCAATTATTTTGCTGGATACTTTTGTTATTTTCTCAACAGGGAAAGCATACTGATGCGCTGAGGACTTAACAATATCCATTTTTTTTTCAACTTCGTGTGTTTCTGTGTATACATTTGGAGTTGTAGAGGATCAGTGTTTATTTGATAAACCTTAGAGTCGATAGTACAGTACTTTTTTTCAATTTTAATAATCTTTAGTGTGTAGCCCAATGCAAAATCCTCAATTTTTGCTTTAAGGTCTATGTTTATAATTAGAACTACTCATTTCCATTTTTAAAGGTGAATATTTACAAATTCCTCTTATTTTAAAAAGCCACTATTAAAAAAGTTTGAAGAACTGTTCTTGACAATGGAAAATGACAAATCTTAAAAAAAAACCAAAAAAAAAAACCAACTAAACCCACACAGCGTGATCCCTTTTCACACAACTGGCTGGATGGTACAGAGAAACAGATTTTTAACTCTGAAACGGAGCTGAACTTCAATGTGAAGTCACACATTGGGTACAGGCCTCCCTTATTTATCAAACACCCCAAAACAAAACAAAGCAGAATTACTATACACAATGTTTACTGTCCTTTCTTGTCTCAACCATCAACTATACATTCACTGAAGTGCAGACACTGTGTGCACATGCTAGCACTTTTGTCAATTATCAAAAAATAAAGAGTTCTTTCATGACAGTATGTTTACGTCCATACAGTCCCACCGGGCACTCACTGGCCATCACTACATTCTGCTGCTTCTTCTTCACTTCTATCTCCATCATCTGCACAAACACACACAAAAGAGGTAAGACACCAGCTACAGAAAAGCTCAAGGCCACTGCATAGATATCTTCTGATATTTTCAACAAACAACAGCCAATATGTGAATACATGTATACTCTTTATAACGATCCATTGACTCAAACATCACATGACATATATATAAAAAAAGAGGTAAACATTAGGTATGGTTGGTGACAAGTGCCTGTCACCACAACCATGAAAATCAGTAACTGTGGGTTTTAAATTTCAGCTCCAACATACCTGTCATTGGATGTGACAACTGTGTCAGCGCTAACGATCAATAGCTTTCTCCAAATATTTTAGTTTCCTCAAATCCTCTTTGTGTGTGTGCTGTGTTTGTTGATATTTATGCATAGAATTGCATTTGATGCTTACCCCAAACAGTGCTTGTGTGTTAAGTGCTTTGGTACTGAAAAAAGTGCTATATAACAGCACTGTATAATTATGATTTAACACCACAGGCATCAGAATTGCAACATGGGAATATTTACGAAGGCCTTGGCCAATGGAAAAAAGGGGATCATAATTAGTTATTTCGGTGAACAAGTATATTATGGTTTTCACCTCTTTTCGCGCATGATGCTTGCAGGCAGGAACTTGAAAATGGAAAAGGGGGAGGGGAGGAGGATGACGATAGTGAGCAGTGTTCAACCAGATTTTAGCAAAAGCTGTAGTAAGTTTTACCCAGCTACAGGGGGAGGGGGGGAATGTGCGCATCACTAGTCCTTTAATATTTATTAAACACTGTTTTATTTCATGCATTCTCTTTTGACAGTCCAAAATTACCAGCAGTAAAGGTCATTCCCCTAACCTTTTCAGGTTGCCGGAAAGTAAAGTGTTAGAGACCCCACGTTTCTCAAGGCCAGCTTTACGTGAGGGCAGTGCCTGTCTCCTCTCCCTGGCTGCCTTACCTTCCCTCCCCTCTACTGAGTCAGGTATTCATTACCACCAGGTGAGTTGACTGGGGAAAGTTTGCTGCGCTAGCCGGATATCAAACAAGCATGTCTCTCTGTTTGGATGGCAGTGCTCTAACCACTCGGCTATCCACTTCCCCACTTACCAGTGCATAAAGGCCAAACTTCCCATGTAGGGAAGGAAATAAATGTTTGTGTTTTACGCCATACCAGTAGCTAAGGCCATATCACAGTGAAGGAAACAAATAGTTTGAGCCAAGAAAGGAGCTAAGAAGCACATACATCCATCATTTTGGAACAGTGGAAGTAAAGCTCTTTAAAGTAAGAACTCACCTCTTCAGAAGTGCAACCAAGAAATGACGAAAGTTCCTTTTCCTGGTTTGCTGGTTTGCTAATTTCTCTTGCTGCAAGAGCAACTTCTGGACTAAAATGGTTCTGCAATGTCTGTAACAAATAGTGTAAGTTAATTCCCTCACACACTTGAAATAAGTAAAGACAACCATTGCCACAAAGATATCCTTAATTTGAAATAAGCCATATTAACATCATACGAAAAAGAAAGAAAAAAACCCCCAAACTGCCTTACTGCATATTTTATGAAATTATTACGACAAGACCACGATGAAGAGAAAGCAGTGAAAGCCATTTCCACAATGCACACATTTTCATTGTATAGATTTTATATTTTCATAGGCGTTACGGATTGAAATTGAATTAAGACTTCTCTGAAAGTTGCCACACAAACCTAACGTTCAGTGGATGACTTGTAGAATTTCCAGGCTCTCTCATTTTTTTTCTGTGTGTGTGTGTGTGTTAGAGAGAGGAGAGAGCAAGAATAAGTTGGTGTCAAACAATTTTGGCAACCATTTCATGTTTTGAACTCATTCACAACTTTTCATTACTGCCAATTACTTAAATAAATGTGTATATGAAAATCTTAAAAATTATTTTAAGCTGTATATTTCTTGCATAAACTGTGGTTAGAAGGAAAATCAAATCAAAAGAAAGAAGAAGACATGAACTTACTTGTATTTCCCAAAGGCTGCTTTCAAGGGCATGTGTTTTTGCTGGGTCACTCTCATCTTCTATGAAAGGGTCAGCAAGAGGCTCAGTGCAGGCAGGATTATGCAGAAGGACTGAACAGTTTGGATGCCGCACAATCAAATTTCGAACCAAGACTATGCTGAGTCTGGCACCTGCAGATGGCGCTCGGAGAGCTAGGCGAGACAATCGTTTGATGAACGAAGCAACCAGGTAAGCAGGAAGATGACTGAAATAAGAACAACACAACATTTATGTTTTCATTTACCACTGAAATATCAAAAATTTAAAAATTACATCAACTCAAAAATGTTTGTTCTGCAATTTTTTTGTTTTTATTAATAATACTCTGAAATTCTCAAGTTTGTTGGCATCTGTAACTGTATGTAATTCTTTTTACATCTAAAAAAGTTCTTGCTGATACTTGATAAAGAATAAACTGAGCAACTTACGTGGAAGACAGGAACAAATCTAGAAGGTGAAAGAAGCGTGCTGTATACTTTACATGATACACTTGCGGCTCCAACAAAGAGTATAACTTTCGATAAAAATCTGGATAATCCCTGTAAAATGTGAAAATAAAGACAATAACAGAACAAATCCTTGCTGTGTTTAATTTGGAAAGTGTAAGACAAGAAATAGCTAAGTTTAGCAAAAATAAAGTTTAAAAAAATTGCTGACTGACATCCAGGCTTCATACTCTGAAAGCATTCTATTCTGCGAGAGAAAAATGTTAAAAATCTGAAATCTACTGCTTTGAGCCCACTATCATTGCTGGTAAGGGATCTAATACCGATATTCATTTACTCATTCTGCTGTCAACAAAATTTTACAAAAATATGTCCAAATATTAACAGCATGCTCAAAATAAACTCACAAGTTGTAATTGTGAATGAGTATGAAGAGACCGTTCAAAGCCAAGAGACTAATAGCACCACCTGTGGAAAGAAGGGAAAAAAAAAGTGAGAAATGACATGGCTGATGTTCTCATTTCTGATACCAGCAGTATTCTACGGGGCAACATTAAAAATGAGTCAGATCAAGTACACTGTATGGCACATATACGTAATTGTTACCATTTGTTAGCCTTAACTGCTATTCATCTGAAGGTGAAAACCAACAACAAAGTGCAAATGTGTAACATAGCCACAGGAAAAGTTGTTTTTGTGAGAAACTAAGACTACATCAAGGCCAAGTAGCCAGCATAGTAAACATCTGCCACATGTATAGAAAGAACAAGGTATCCTAAGATGAGATCTGAACCCCAAAAAGCCAACTATCTCTCAATTGGTGACAAGCACTTAATGATTGTCACTGGATGGCATGAGAGACATGATAGCAGGGACAAAGAAAAAGAGACTGTGGCTGAAAGGAAGCCAATTAACTAAACCTTAGGATAAAGGAGATGCCTGTCTGGTCAAGAACAATGATCAGTCGCTGGCCTGAGACTGGACACCTTGCTGCCATCTAAGCATTTCGCTAAGAATTCAAGGCTGAGCTTCTGCCTTAGGGCAGGAAAAAAAATGGTTTGAACTGGAAAGTGAGGTGAGGAGCACACAGAGCAGGCTGCCCTAGTGGTCACTCTTTGCTTATTGCTTCCAGCTTTTTTCTTACTCCAGCATCTCCGAGCATGTTGAAAGTTGCAAGCAAAAAGCGTACAAGGACTGTTGCTTCTGAGTGCTACATCTTAGTTGACAGTACTTACTGTATGCTCTACTGGCTTTCCTGACAAGACAATAAGTGGTGTGAGGCAGTCACTGTACATCTATATCACCACCACTAATGTCCCTAGCTTTCAGCCTGCACTGTATAAGTGACTGCATAACGATTGCTTTTGAAACATTTAGAGCAAATTCTTCAGTACTGTGTGGGGATGAAGTTTGCATGGTATGTTTGAACAAAGCAGAGATCTGTATAATTAAGATCTCTGGACAAATTTAATCCACTGGTGTTTATAACCATTATCTTCAATAACTTCATCTTAGTGTCGAGGAGAACTTTTAGCAACAGCACACTGTGTCCTACTCTGTTGTTGTGATACTTTATGCTCTATTTCCTGCGATTTTTGCCGAGCGGTTGTGTTGCCCATTAAGGTGGTAAATATCAACATACATAAACAACAGTTGACAAATGCCAGAAAGCTTAAGACGAAAAACCTAAATACCTATTTTGTAAGACTCTGTAAGAAAATCACTCAACACCAAAGGGCTAGATAAGTGAGGAATCACTTTTTCATCCAGCTTGGTCAGCACTCGACGATACAAGCCTGGAGACAGCTGTGAAAGTTAATGAAAAAATATTTTGGTTACAATAATATTTGAGACCGATAAAAAAAAAAAATCTTAAAATTGAAAACATTCATATAAACATTAGGGTTTTTGGAAACCAAGTACTAATTCCTGATCATATGGATTTTCATAGTGTTCTGTCTTAGGTCAGATTTATTTCATAATAAAACTAGACATTATATTTTTAGTAAAAATCTTTGACTTTATCCCAACTTTCCCCTGAATTTTAATGAATTTCTTCAAATACTGACCCTTTCAGGGACTTGAAATCATTTTTCAAAATATGCTGACTTTTCAAGTTTTTCCTGACCCATATGGACCATGACAAATGTACCCGTCCGTTATCATCACACACCCTACCCCACCACCACACCACCCCAAAATCAAAACTAAGGAACTAAGACAAGTTATAGTACAGTAATTATGTAGCATTTAAACAAAAGCCAACCTCAGACTTTAAAAACTTCATCCAAACTGCAGTCAGAAGCTTTTTATGTTCTTTCAGGGAAGAGACTTTATGCTGGACATCGTCTTCTGTTGAGAATGAAATAACATGCAAGAAAATGTTTGTAGCTGTGTTTCAGTTACAAAAGACTCATGCCATTTTGATACAAAAGTTTTATTCCTTCCCCCATAACAGATTTTGCAAGAGATTTTTCTCATTATTAACAAACATGGATCTGTTTTAAGCACTATGATTAAACTTGTTCAATTAAATGGAAAAAAATGCCCGTTTTCTTTCTAAATGCTTCTGTCCTTTTGATTTCAAGAATAGTTTTAAAAAGGGTTCCACAAATCACACTACCTTGGGACTTTGTCCAAAAATTTTTAAGTTGAGCATCTTGATCAGCTGGAAATTCCAAATTCTCCAGCAGGCACATCATATTGTTCAAGAAGACCTCAGTTCTGTCCTACAATAAAAAGCCATTTTGCCACTATAAAAGAATCTCTACAACATTAAAGACTATAAAACTCTGACAACCAAAGTAACATTCTTCATGAGTAGTACGAATAAAACATGGTTCAGGTAAGAATTCGGACCCTACGTGAAGCTATCCCTCATTTTTTGATTAAGATCCAAATTCTTCTGTACAGTACTTTACCAGAGGTTGAAAACATTTCTAAAAGATCAGTCTCCTGGCTATTTATATTGTTGATGCACAAAAATAAAAATTTAAGAAAATTTTTGGTTTTTCATGCTTAATTATGAATAATTTAACATTCTTTACATTCTTCCAAAGGATTGTTTGAATAACTGCTCTGTTCAGCATGTCCATTTCTTTCCTTTAAGGTTCAAATGATCAACATACTGTAGGCTTGACCACTGATAAAAATGCAGTCACCTCCCAAGTATAGGACAAATGGTACAGCTAAACATACAATGTGCTGAACCTAGGGCCGGCTTTGTAGGGACTTTGGGGATGAAATGAAGTCTTTTACCTGCCTCATATAGACAGTTTTTGCACTTTTATGCAATGACGGTGTTCACTTTCAAACATTAAATTACAACTGACTTGCTTTAGGTGATACAAGTCACAAGTAAGCTTGTGAGACATCTGTCATACTGGAATAAATATTAACTGGGCATATGCATGAAACAAATTTTACTTAAATGATATCAGTAAAATCTGCTGTCCTGACACTGTCTGGTTTCTTTTTCTGTGATGTTGGTTTTTATTCTGTTATGCTTGTGCAGGAGTGGGAAAAAAAAGCTTTACAGCTATAGAAGATTTGTGAAAATATGCAAACAACTGTCTGCAATGATACCTCTGCTGGCCTTTGACTCAGTTGCTGTCTCAGTGCCTTCAACAAAAAGTAGCGAGCATCATCATGATCTGTGATTTCACACAGCCGCATGATAAGTGCGTCCATGCTATGTGTGGATGATAGCAACTTTCCCACAATCTCCTGCAAAGCACAGATTTGACAAAGGCCTTTAGAAGGATCCACCACAAAGAACTGACAAGACATCCAAATTCTATATTCATATCAACAAACAAAGAGCACGAACTGGATAACATATTCCCAAACAACAAAATAACATCAACATGGCTTTAAATCAAAACTGCTAGCCTAGTCTTACCAGAAGTTTAAGCCCCGTCTTCCCACACCTATCCTAACCCCTTCTCTTCCTCTGCCATCCCACTTTTCCACCCACCTTGCTTTTACCAGGAAGCCCTTCTCCCATCCATGCACAGCAATGCACCCACCACCTTCCAACCCAGATCCATAAACTGCTAAATCCTTGTACATATATTTTGCATTTGCAACTTCAGTGACTACTAAATTGATAAAAATAAGAATTGAGGCCAGAATTCTCTGCCAAGGGACATCTAATTTTCTCAACAACAACTAATTACACACTGGCATTTGCCCCTACACACACTACTTTTTATACCGCTGCAAAAAAACAAAACAAAACACAAAACAAAAAACCCCAAAACAACAAACCCAAAATCTGCTCTCCCTACGCATATACGAGTACACACACCCAGACTACATAGAAACTATTCATTTCAGTTTCACACTGTTTTCCTGTTGCTGACATTTACTTCACCGTTAAATGTAAAATCATCTTTTCTGAAACTCACTCTAAATTAATTCATAAGAAGAAAGCATTTTTTTTATCTGCACATATATCACAAATCCCTGGCACATCAGCACCAACACTGAGCTATGTTTCAGGTAATTGTCTTTTAAATTGATTATGTTTGCATACATGAAAATGCCAGAACTCATCCTAAAAAAACCCAAAACAAAATTAACATTTAAACTGTAAATATAATGTAATATTTACACTTCGCTCACTTACACAAACTTCTTACATGATAAAGTTTCCAGGGAAAGAAAAAATCTTGAGGTGGAACTTTATGAAGAGGATCTTTTCCTTCCAGTTCCACAAATTTGGTAAGTGCCACAAGTGCTAATTCCTTTAGAAAATAAAATAATAATATTAATAGCTTTAAATACATTACAAAAACAACTTCTTTAGTCCGTTTATAATTACTAGGAGCCAATAAAGATTATTAGCTATATACAGTCTGCAACTCAAATGTTGTTAATGAAGTTGTCATAATTTGGAAGGAAGAGCTATTTTCATCTGTTTAGATTGCATTAGTTTCAACTGTCAAACATTTCTTTGCTTTTGAAAAAATGGTATGATCATACAGTCCTGTCAACATATGCTTTACATACAAACAACACATTTTGAATTGCTTTCAAACATTACAGTAAATACTGAAAAGAAAAAACTACCCACCTGCAATTTTACATTGTTACTGTTCAACTTCTCAAGAAAAATTTCTTGTGCTGCATTGTACTGATCTTGAAGCCAGAAGACATATTGCTCTTCTTTGCTAAGCTCTGCAATGTCATAAAAAAACAAATTTAATCCTTTGGCTGCTTCCCACTGAATATTTGTTACGTTAAGTGTGCCCACTGACTGACTATTCAGTTGGTGGCATGTTCTATTTTTTAAAAGAGAGACCAGAGTGATGGGTGTGTAACGGTAGGCAAATATGGGATTCCTCTATTTATAGCATCGACTCTGATGCCATGCTTGGTTTGATCGGCATTTTATTGAGCTGGAAAAAGACCGACAAACCCTCTAGAGCAGGGGTGTCAAACACCCGGCCCGCGGGCCACATCCGGCCCGCCAGGAAATTTTACCTGGCCCGCGAATGAATTTTAGTAAATCATTGTTAATGGCCCGGCGACAAGTAGAAGGCAAAAAACAGAAAAGTTCCTGTCAAGGACAGCAAGAGATGGGATGAGTTTAGTGAAGTTTGTACAGACCACCAACAGTGCACCGCTACTGTTAGTGACCTGAAGGGATGGTCAAGGCGGGGCCCATAAATCTGACCTGTGACACGGGACACCCTGGCCTAAACACGGGCCACGGGTCGAAGATTTTTAGTACCTGTTAACTTCCCTGAATCGGTCCGAGATCAAAGGGTGACCAGGGGAAACCCACGTGTATGATGAGGCAGCTCAGCAAAAGACTAACAGAAACTCATCACTGTCTGAATGTGCAAGCTGGCGAGCGGAAGTTGTCTCGATGAGACGTTAAGTTGTGAGAAGCAAACTTGTGGAGATCAAGTTGGTGGGAGTATAGCTTCTCCAAGGACAGGGGAATATATATATACCTACCAACTAGAATTATATGTGCAAACTGTGCATGATACTTGTGAACTGAATTAAACACGTGGACTACTGACTGTCCAGTTCCTGCGTCGTCAAGAGTAAATGACTGCCGCCAAAGAGATGAGTATCCGAGTATAAATAGCAAGCCACGGTGTAGAAATAATTGCTGCTTGTGTTTTGATGATTTGTGTCTTTTTTGCCTAATTATATCTTCTTTTACATACATATACTGATTCAATAACATCACATGTCATAGCAAACAGTACTGAGCAGAGCACGCGATTGTTTATTAGAATTAATTGAAAGCTGTGTGTAGTGTGCGAACTTAACGCTAGTCGTAGGTATTGGTGCGCCATCTGTCGGGGAACAAAGGCAGATGATCAGAGCTAAGCACGTGTTGTGACTTTAAAGACTTTTACTTAATGTTAATTTACTTAATGAAGATCGAGAACATTACACTGTGTAGTGAAGGGATTTTTGTAATTTCAATACCAATCAAATTTTAAATTAAAGCTAGCCGTTAAAATGGCCAAGAGAAAAGTTGATTTTGAAAACAGAATCTTTCAAAGCCAATGGGAGACTGAATACAAGTTTACTAATATCAGAGGTAAACCAGTGTGTCTACTTTGTGGAGATACAATAGCTGTGACCAAAGAATACAATCTGAGACGGCATTACGAGACTAAACATCAGGACAAGTTGAAAAGCCTGAATGCAGAACAGAAGCTAAAGAAAGTGGAATGAGTGACTGAAGGCAAAGTACAACTCTGTGGGGTCTGCACAGTTCACTCATTCCCTCCCACAAACGATGCCCCAGCTTCGTCTACATGCTGCTCGAATCTTGAGCATGTTTGGCAGCAGATATTTGTGTGAGCAACTTTTGTCTGTGATGAAGATCAACAAAACATCACACAGGAGTCGTCTTACTGATGTACACTTGCAGTCCATCCTGAGAATCGCCACAACACAGAAACTTACTCCAAACATAAACAAACTTGCTGTCAAGAAAAGATGTGAAACGTCCACTTCTGACAAAATAAATTAAAAAGAAAAACTGCTAAGCCTTGGTTTGTATGATTTTGTTTACACAAAATTAATAACAAAAAGTTCATTTTTTTAGTGTTCAATAAAAAGTTATCGGGCTTAAATAATAACCTTCTGCCCGCCACCTTGTGTGCGATGTGAGATTTGGCCCGCTGGGCAATTGAGTTTGACACCCCTGCTCTAGAGCTTTCCAACCGTAAATAGTCACTGCAAACAATGCGAGTGCTGGAATGATATCGGACAAAATAAGAAGAAAGTTTCGAAGACAATAGTGAGACAGAAGACATTGCTCAGTTGACTCAGAAACACTTTCCCTCAAATGTGCCTGATACCAAGAAATAGGAAATGAAAACTTCCGTGCGATGCAGCAATAAGGGTCAGCATTGGGTCTCTACGTTCAGCAGCTCTAAGTGTCCATCCAAATTGGGCTGTGTGTGGTACCCTGCATTTATCAAAACAAGCTTGCCTACTGGAAATAGAATATTTCAAAGCACAGCACAAAGCCCTGGCAAGGGAATTCAGAGCAGCAGAATGTGGAGAACAAGCTTTTGTGTATGAATGTTGAGATTGTTTTTTAAATGACAGTGCTTGTGACGTGAATGAACTACATGAACCATTGAGATGAATCTACTTCAGGTTTCTCATGACAGGTGTTAGTGAAGACGGCAACATTTTTGTGAGAAATAAGTTGAGGTTTTCAACAAACAGTAAACCCTGAACTTTATCCAGGCTGTGTTTTTCACTTTCTGAATGAAATCCACAAAAGTAACACAGTTTTGAAGTCAAGAATTCCACTAAGTATTTGATTGAGTGACACTTAGTTGGTTTTTCTATAAAAAAAAAAATGAATAAAATAAGAATCCAAAGAATCTTATTTCTTGGATTTTATTGGTCTCGCTTATTAGAAAAATCAGGTCTGTCTATGAATTGTATGGGTTTTATATGCTTTGCATGCATTTCCCGAGCTCCAGATTTAAAAATAATGACAAACAAAAAAAATCATCAAAGTTCCATGGCACAGGCATGTTCAAGTTCCTCATTAGCGTCTGGCAGCCAATGGGTTACTTAAAAATCTTGTTTACTGTAACACTGAATTTTACAAATATATAAGATATATTCATATTAAACCACTCTGTTACCTGAAGTCCTACTACAGGTTGGTATTTTTTAAGACTTCATAGATACTGACCTGGCTGTTCTCTTTCGTGTTCTCCATACATCTCTTTTGATGTAAGGTAATGCACAAAAACTTGCTGCAGTCCTCTGAGGGCAGCAACAGCAACTGATAGATCATCATCCTGAAAGTTAATGTAAAATGTACAAGCTAAATAGAAAACTTGCAGTGTGCAATGTCCATTTAATTTAAATCTATAATCTGTCTCAGAAGCCATGAAAAGGTCACTGTAAGCGGCATCTAAATTATTTGAATTATAACTGTTAGCCACAGCTATTTCTGACAGTTTGGTATGATACATACAATTCTCAATTCCCCAAATGAAACCAAAAAAAGTCTGAAAACATATCCAAACCACTCGACCATTCACGCGTTTACATAACCCTGTTTTTAATTCTCTCCACTGCCAAATAAAATATTGCTCTGTGCAACCATTTTTCTCACAAATAAAATCATCTACCCACTTTCCTATCCATACACAAACCTATACCCCAAAATCATATACGGTTTGATTTTATAGAAACTTGTCTTTAGTGTGATTTAAGAAGTGAAACAAAACTGGCTCAAACAGATTTCCAGTTATGAGCGTAATATTAGAATTCGACAAGATTATTCATATTTTATCAACAATTCAACTAAATAACTGTAGTTCTATATTAATGTGGCTGATGCTTCCAGTTTCTAACACTATAAATCTTGATACTTTGGGTATTTGATCTGCAATATAACTCTGGAATTACCTGACTAAAACAGAACAAATCGATAATGTTATTGGCTCCTTTCCTGCTGCCGATACATTCTTTTGCTTTACGTTTAATTTCGGCAATTTTCTCTTTCGCTGGTTTACTTGCACATGCTTTCGGGTTCATGATGTTAAGCGTTCCACAGTAACCAATGAGAGAGCCTTTTATAATGCTATCATATAAAGGCCACTGTTGGATTCGTGCGCTACAGTAAAAAATAAATTGCCAACAAATATTGAAGACTTTCCTGAGAAGAAGTAAATATGTATGTCCTAAAACAAATTTCCTCTCCGAGAAATATGATTTGTCTAGCTTTAATCGAAATATATTCATGATAATACTAAATTTCGCAAAGCGCACATGCCTATTTACTTAGTGTTATTCCGCATTGATAGCGCCTGCAATCGCATAGTTTTTCAGGAATAAGTGGTAATGTAACTTGAGATCAGTAAATAGAGATGACTACTATATTAAACACAAAGAAATTACACTTTTTGCCGATTAAAATTATCAGACTTTAGTAAAATACGCAAAATATTTCGAGCTTTATGTTGACTATCTTAAAATATTCAACCAATGAGGAAAAGATTGTCATAGTGCTTTGGTTCAATTTTCTCTTACTACGCATGCGTATTCTCTGTAAAGTGTCCATCCGCTGAGAGTATACTGACGTGTACAGCAACAATTTCACTTGATTTTATGTCTTTATTTTCTGACCTAGTCTGCGCATTGGGTAAAAATGTTCAGCTAAAGTGCTGATACGGTTGGAAGTGGGTTTTTTGACCATGATGGATGGCTATATAAAGAGAAAGTTATAAAAATTCAGGTAAGTGTCTATGCTAAGAAATTTCAAAATGGCCGTCGTGCAAGTCATTCATTGCGCTTGCCCAGTGGAATGGGATGAAGCACGCGTCTTCGCGCCATGCGCTTTCAGATGATAGTGTTTTGTGATTAGAGGGTGGGAAAAATCTGTTATTTGCCATGGCTATTAACAAGTGTCGAGGGTCGTCTTTTTTAGTTATTGAAGCGATTAAGATATGGTTAGTAGCTTTTATGATTGAAATTAAATTGAAAAACTGAAACACGAAGTAATGCACAAGCGAATCGTCACGTGTAATGTAAAAAAGTGTTACTAGTATTACATCAAGGGCACAACATCGTTTGTACGTCTTTAGTTTATGGCGTAATTAACTTCGAAGCAAGGGTTCGAATAAACAGCAATCAACTAACTTCAACTGTGATCATGAGGAGCAGTACACTAATATCAAATTTCGGTCTCTGAAAAAGTGATGACATAAAATAGTCAACACTCTTTTGCTGTGGGCATTGACTGCGTTGTTACCTTTCACGTGTAGCAAAAAACAAACAATTTCATATTTTTGTTTGCAGTTAAGCTTTTTGAAAACTTGTTGGTCAGAATTAAACTTGCCACATGAGCATCAGTAAACCAGTCACAGTACACCGTCTCCATTTGGTACCCAAGAATACAAGTGGATGATAAGTTTAAGCTTCGCAGCCCAATGCGTGCTCTACTATTATCTCTATGGAGGTTAAGATAGAAATAAAGCATAAACTTAAAGGGGGTTTATTGATAATAATTAAAGATAACGTGTACATCACTATTCTAACATAAGGAAACTTTTAATACATGTATTTAAATTTATAATTGACAGGCCTCGAGCAGAATGCAGCGAGGGGAAGGTGGACAATGGCAGGAGGGAGGTGGGGCATCAATGCCTGCATCAGTGTCCACCTCTACTACACAGGCAGCAACTGTGGTAGGCCAGTTGCGTGTTGCTGGGAGACTAGCTGCATCTGCTGCAAATGGCCATACCCCTACCGCTGTTGGTAAGTTCTGAAGTGGATATGTAGTGCTGTCCTAGTGCTATATGGTAAATTTCATACCTAAATAGATTTATTGCAGATTTTTGTTGTGTGTAGGAGCAAGTTCACTTCTTTTCCCTTATTTGCTATAATAATAGAATTTTTTTTAAATCATTTTTTTCCCATTGTTAAATGTTGAAAATATAAATCTTTTGCAAAAGGGTAAGATTTTTATTCATTCCTTGAACATAACTTGACAAGTTTGAAGATCATTCTGTGGGTTACTTTTTCAAACTACTGTTTAGGGTTTTTTTTTTCTAAAATTTTGCTAAAAATATAATACAATAGATCTGCTAATTACAGGATTTAAAAACCAACAATCTCACCCATGCACAGAACGAAAATCAGATCTGTTATGGTCACTTATGAAAATAGATATGTCAATAAATGTTTTCACCTCTCCATTTGCTATAGCCTTGTACAATGTTTTTTCTGTTTGGGTAAATGAGTTAAGATTGATGCAAGATACTATTTTTTAAGAATAAACCCCTATGATGATTGGTGATCACAGGAAGAGGTTAAGAACAGATGTTTGGAGTAATGTGATACATTTACTTTGTGAGGGCCTCAGCCAGTGGGAATTAATATTAGTTCTACTATTACCTTACGATTTTGACCTTTTTTTCTGCATAGTGATTTTTGTAAGCATATGCCATAAGTGGATTAGGTGTATTTACCCAGATTTGGGGAAGTAGTATCTTGCAATGAGCGTTTCCCAGATAGAAAATGTTAACCCCTCTTGTACTTATGTTTAGTAGTATGTCATAGATTTGCCTATTTGTGAATGGTTACTACTATACATCTTTTTAATTATGAAGAAGCAAATAACCATACACAGCACACATTCCACTTAACTGCAGTTTTACAAAGATTACCACTGTGCAAGAATGAGTAGATAAGTAGAGGTGGAAGCTATTCGGTCCATTCATGATTATTTTCAGCGAATTATTTTTCTTGGCGACCAAGGAAACAAGTTTGATATTTTGTTAGAAAGCAGAATGTCTGTTGTCTGGAACCATACTCATTTTGATGTAGATTTGTAACTACAATTGCCTTAATTGACAATATGATGATTATTATAGAGTGGTGTCCCTTCACCTAACTGGCTGGAGGGGACTAGCTTGCTGTCGTTTTGTTTTGTCAATGGATCTCTGTCAGAGTTTTAGTATGTTTTTACTTATCTGTGATGTTTGTGGCGCCGCTCTTCTCTGTTCTGGAATGTGTGAGGTGTGATTTTTTTTTTTTTTTTTACGTGACCTAAAATCATGACTATCTGACAGCTTCATTCATTTACTTTCTTTCAGTCTTAGCTCTAATTGTTGCAAGAAAAATCAAATGGTTGCATTTACATCATTTAAAATGTGCTCTCCAAAGTGTTGTCAGTTACAATTATTTTGATTAAAAGGTTTATTTTCATGGCACCAGCCAGTGTTAAATAGATTTGCAGCACAAGAGTTGAGAATATATTGTGAAATTAATTAAAAAGAAAGATTTCTACCTATTAGATCTGTGACTGGAACTGAGGTGTGGATTGAAACATTTGTTGTCTAGAGAAGTTTTTCTAATGCATTGTGCCTTCTGGGAGCAACTTCTGGCTACTTATCTTTCATTCCATATGGCATTCTAGAGAACTTCTGTAGTGCTCTCTTAATCAACTTTATATTCTGCTGCGCATTGTGTCTGTGTGTTTGTTCATGAAGGTGCATTTGATGCCTTCTCTAAAAGGTGTGCTCGTTTGTGTGGAGGGCTTTGTGTTTGCTGATGGTGGAGATAGGTGTTGTATAAATGTGATTATTATTTATTTTTAATTTGCAGAGCATCATTGTTTTCATTTTTATATGACAGGAGTGCTAGGAGCTGGCCAGCAACCTGCAGTCACCAGTCCTGCATTTACCCTTTCATCTCAGACCACAGCACCTAGGCAAGCATCCTCACAAGCTGTTGTGGTATCATCACAGGCTGTTTCACGCCTACTTTCTCCTTCTCTTTCTTCCAACACAGTGCAGCTTCCCACCTTCAATGTTTTACAACGTCAGCTTAGTGCCCCCGGTAAGAATTTTCTGATTGCAAACATGATTGTTTCTTAAAACATTAAGCCTTACCAGCAACTTGATGACATTGTTTAAGCAACACTATAGTACAGTTACAAATTTGTAACCCAAAACTTCGGAACAGCCAATAACCATCAACAGTGCTAAGAAGGGTGACTTAAAAACTTGGAAATGGCCTAAAAGCTTATGCTTGGATGTTTGGGGAAAGAACGGTGGTTTCAGCAATATGCAACATATTGAGCTTTGAGAGATTACCCTGTATGTAACCAGTGCTTATGGTGAGAGTGCTTTTTCAAAAATGATAATCTTTACAATGTAAGGATAAGGTTGTAACAGTTGTATCTTTCTTTGTACTGTGGCTGTGTTGTCTGCTCGGCTGTAACATTTTCAGTCCTAGTAAAAACTGTTATCTCTTTCCGTGAATGGAAAAACAATGTGAGGTGTGTTTTTGGTAGAGGTGTGCCCTGTTGTTTTATGATGTATCGCATGAAGAATTTGACATTTGAAATAAGTGCAGTGGCAAAGATTATAACAAAAGAATACATTTAGTGTATGTGAAATGACCAAAGGTGCTGATGCTAATGTGAAAGATCAGAAAGTCATACAGGTTCTTGTGTGGTGGATCATCCATGGTGGAAACATAAGTTTAACTTCTAGCATATAAAGCACTTTTAGTGACAGTCATGTAATCATTGTTTTTGGAATGTAAGTAAATTGTCCAAAGTTTATTATGGCAGTTATATGCATTTTGCACTTAAAGTCAAAATAGCTCCTGGTGGTGAAGAATGGTTTGACCCAAAGTCAAAATAGCTCCTGGTGGTGAAGAATGGTTTGACCCTAAGGAGGGAGGTAAGGGGCATAAACAATGCTGTCGACTCTGATTGTCATTCTGTAATAATTGTTTCCATCTGGCCTGACAAGTACCCTGGATCGAACCCATTCTTTCCTGCTGGATGGTAAAAGTTTGACTTTTAAGACCAATTGAAAGATGATTTTACAAGAAAAGCTTTTAAGTGGCTGTATTTATGTAGGGAAATGTTTGTATTATTACAGGTGTAGTGGGATTAAGTGCCCAAGAGCTGCAGCAGGTGCTACAGCAGGCTTCTCGACAACCAATTGCATTGCTGACTGCAGATTCTGCCACTCCTACTGCATCCACAGATCAACGCCCATGCCTGACTCGTCCGCTTTCTTACCCTCTCTCTTCTGCCTCCTCGCAGGCAGTCTCCACCTCTAGCAGTGTGTCTGCCACCGGGGGAACCATCCATCACCATGGTCAGAACCCAGTGCGGGGTAGTGTGCCTTCAGTGGCTTCCACCCTGTCACATTCCAATCTACAGCACAGCTTGCTCACCATGAACCTTAATCAGCAACAAGGTTTTTCCCATGCACAGCATCGTTCAGCTCTGACTGCAGTTACCACCACTGCAGCCTCAGGAACCTCGACTGCAGCTATAGGTCCGTCATCCACCAATGTGGCTGCAGCGCAGGCACCTCGCTCGCTGTCTGATACACATTCCACTGGAACAAGCCAGTGTATGTCTGTCCGACCTGTTTCAGCTCCTCCACCGAGGAAAAAACTGCGAGTGGAAGAGAAGCCTGCATCCACTCCAGAGATAGCCAGCCAGCGAAAGCTGTTAATAGATCTCAAACTGAAAGACATGCGAGAAATCAAATGCAGTTACTTTGAGAACCTCACTGAGATGTTTTTTCTTCAAAATGGAGGGAACCTAATGGACTACCTTGTGTGGAAAAAGCGGCCCACTCCACAACTTGTGAGTTTTTTGAAGTCTGGAAACCTTGATAGTGATGATGATGAAGATGTGCTACAAGTGAAAGAGATCAACTCAGAGGTATGTTTTTGTTCTTTGTTTGTTTGTTTGGGTGTTTTTTTTTTTGTTTTTTTTTTTGTTTGTTTTTTTTTGCCAGAAACTTGTACATTTTGTTGGGTTTATTGGTTGTAGTAATTGTGTCTGAGCCCAGAGGCATACACACTAGCAGTTTTGATACATATATGATATATTCAAATTGTAAAGTGCATCATGAGGGAAAATATACTTCATAAATTTCACTATTATTGATGTATTATGATTCTCCCAGTTGACTGGGCTATGGAGTGGGTACTTAAAAGCATCAAGTAAGGTAAGGAAGGAGTAGAGATAGGGAGTGTCCCAGGTCAATGCTTTATCCCCTCATTACAACCTAGAGGTTAGAGGACTATACCGTAACCACCTGCCATGACTATCAGAGCTCCTTTGCTTAAATTCAGCACATTATATGGCTGGTGTCATATATTGACCTCAGTTTTCAAAATTTTAGATAATTTTTTTAAAAAGCTATCGTGTCATTTTAAGGTCTGATGTGGGCTTCAGAAGGTAATAGCTTTGGGGTGGCAAATTTAGATAACAGCAGATTTGGTTACTTCAACACAAAATTGTTTAGATGTCTTTTAAAAAAATTAAAGTTTTGAAATAAAATAATTTAGTTTTGATGCTATAATTATTCCTTGATTACTAGCATTTTGATCAGACTAAGTTCAAGATGATGTATGTTGCTGGAGTTGGTACCTGCCCTCACAGGTCCCTAGTAAGAAATGACAAACAATTCCAACATTCAGTGGATGTTACCTTGTTTCCACGGAAATATTTGACTTGCAAGGAGTACTTTTATTCTTGGCAAGAATGTCTTAGAATTAATTTTGCATAAAACCATTGATTAAAATTTTATATGTTTTACTTCAAACTTTCACAGGTGAAAGTGCTGACTAATCCTGGAAGCAACGTGCCACTGGCAACACCAGTGGCAATATCTACAACACTGCCGCCCAAGGTGTCCGCTCTGTACCAGCAAGGTAGTAACGCCCTCCCTGTCCCTGCTTCCCATCGCACTAACACCTCCACACACACCCCGTTCCAGGCCCAGGCCCACGTCCCGGCCCCCTCTTGTGCCTCGGAATCGCCAGCCCTTCAACTTTTCCTCAGACAGCTCTCAGCCTACGTCAAGGGTACTCCCCCATTTTTTTCTCTCCGCCTGCTTCCAATCTCCGTGCTGCTTGGATGGCTGCCGTGTGTAGCAAACACTGTTTTTTTTTTTTCCATGTATATAGCCCCAGATCGCAGCGTCCATCAGCTCAAACTTAGGCTGACTGTGTGCTCACTACCATGTTGGATAGCATCTGATTTTATTTTTTCCACTTTGTTCAGTTTCTTCACCCAGTTCTATCTACTGTTTGATTTGGTAGAAATTAACATTTGAACACCTGGCTTGGGTGAGCTGCAGTTTCTTACTTCAGTTTTGTATTTTCTTGATGGCTTGGTTCAACTAATTTGGCTTCAAGAGCAGGTCCTGTCAGCAGCAGGCTTGTCTCTTTATTAGGTTGCCATTGTGTTTGAGGGCAGAGTGTTTTTCCCCCTCTTCATCCCTCATGCGCGTGCATTAGCTTAACTTGTTTTGTGTCTATGGTTGTTGGTTCTTCACAAGCTTGCATTTTGATGAAATTGTGGAGAATGTTGGCTGCATAACAAACTGGGCTTTGAAAGATCGTTCAGGTGACTGGCATGCAAAGTAATGTCTTAATCGCATGAAGAGTGCACTGCAGAATCTTGTCAAAAAATGTCTGCCTTGTGGCTTAAACCACAACCTCAGGAAGGCGCTAACCAGGAATAATGTTTACTTCAGTTGATGTTGTGTAGGTATTGTTGCATGGATTGTGACGTAAATGGTTTGCTGTAAAGGGTATCATTATGCACAGTTCAGATGATTTCTTTGCTTGAGGTTTGACACAAGAACTGCTAATCTGCAAAAAAGCAACGGTGAAATTTTGTTTGAAAGAACATCTTTTAATGTCCTAGCCATCCAGAGGCTTTAATTTAAGCACCAATCCACAAATACATGCATCTATTGTGTTGAGTTTTGCAAAAGAATCTCTGCCTACTTTATGCTTTGCATAAGCAATTTCAGAAAAAAAATATGCCAATGGGTCGTTTTCACTCACGTGATACACACGTTAGCAACGAGGCACTGTCCGCCATCTTCCTTCCCTAACGCTTCGCGTTTCTTCAGCGGCTCTATATCGGCGTGTGTCACGACACCGCTAGCGTCTCTCGAGCACACCAGCGGAGTCGGACAATTGCGTGCTCTTTCACTCAAATAAACAAAACGATTTTGCCTATACGATTCTGTCTATGTTTATTGATAAAAAAAAAAAATAAAATAAAAACCCTATGAAAACACAGTCACTATAACAATGGCTCTTCCTTTCGTCAAACACATTTACCAAGTGCACCGAACTCTTGCACACTATTAAAACTCACTGTCTTGGCTCTAAAATGGGGGATTGAGCATGAAGAAAAGGCCAAGCAGGAATACCTCAGCAAAATGAAAGGGAACATCGTTCTTTTATTATGATTGAGTCAGGGCTCCACATGAACCCTGAGTATCCTGTTTTGGGCCTCACCAGATGCCATGATATCATGTGAGTGCTGTGGTGCTGGATGTGTAGAAATTAAGTGTCCTGCCAGACTGAAATCAAAAGACGCTACACACCAAGACCTAGACTTTTTGAAACTGGACAATGATCGGCAGCCAGTAGGACTCCAGGAGAAAACATGCGTACTATTTCCATGTACAGTGCCAGATGCACATCGCCAAACAAAGTTATTGTGACTTTGTTGTCTGGTCACCGCACCTACTGCTCCTCAAAATAAGAATTTTCCTGATCAGGAATTCTGGGAGGAAAAATCTCTGCAGGCTGCAATGTTTCACAAGGAATGTGTCATGCCCGAGATCCTGGCACACTATTTTCTCAACTAAGAGAAAGTCTTTGGCAACATTTAACTTGCCAACATCATCTGCACAAAAGAAGTTCTGTGTGTGTGGGGAGCTGATGACGGACGACCCATGATTCACTGCATTAGTGAAACTGTCCATACAAGCAGTGGTTTCACCTTGAATGTATTAAACTGAAGCGTGTACCCAAAAAAAACATGGCTCTGTCACCACTGCAGGAAATGATGAAGTTTATATTTTCTACAGACTTCATACAACATGATAATTGAAGAGACAAATGTTGCAATAAATGTATATGTATAATATTAAATACTAACAGTACATAGTGACACATAAAATTATATATGTTGGACGTAGAGACAATATCAAGGTGTTGTAAATAATTGTCTTTATTGTTTTATAAACTTTTGCACATTCAAATACATATTTATTAATCCTTTCCAGAAAACTTTTGTGTCTGCTGACAGAACATAACTTTACATAAAAAATCATTACAGGCTAAGAGAAGGAACATATCAAAATCCCAATCTAAATAACATCACTGATATGGATTACTAAGAAGAACTATTGGTTAGGTAATCTGAAATCCACAAAGAAGCTCTGGCATCAATATTGCTCTGAATTAGCTTCTGAGCAAACAAATGGCATTTGCAATCAAATGACAATAACATTTGATTCAATTATACATGTTTGAGTATCCTGCTAATAAGCAAAACATATTAACAATATTCTGTCAACAGCAAATATTTTGATCAACAACATACAAAGCATGACATCTCGGCAAGGAACAAATTCTATATTCTTCACACTGTTTCACATCAACTTACCAAGTAACTTATCTGATCAGTTGGATATCATCATGCTATTATAAATAAAGTGCGAAAGAACAAGAAGTACAGTAAGGTAATTGTGCATTTTATATCTGAGAATAACTTCTCTGGTAATGTAAACATATACAGATTGCAAGCATGCATTCTGAAAATAAATGCTGATTTCAAACTAAAAATTGCACTATAGCTACTCAATAGGCACTATGGATTTATGTAAATTTACAATGCAGCAACAAAGCCGAACTATTTTGTCTATGACTGGATTATCATCACCAGGCTTTGTTGCCATCAGGTCAATAGGCACTTTAGACTGCAAAATTCCAAACTTTCTGCGAACAAAGCTTATAACTCTCTCAACATGAATTCGTACAGAGGCTATTTTTCTCGAATTTTCAACTTGTAGTGGGTGAAGTTGCTTTTTCCCATGGGTAAAATCTGGAATTATTAATTTAGCTTGATAAAAAAGAACTTCATCTTCAATGTTGAAACCTCTGTCGGCCATAATTATATCTCCTGTAACAAGTTGGACAACAAAGAAGTATTTTCAATGATGTGTTTGTCTGAAGCCCTGCCACCAAATGCATCTGAAATGTAGCTGATTGAACCTTGTGGCGTGATCCCAATCAGATATTTGGCAGAATGATATTTTTTATAGTTGGAATAAACTTGGATCTGATTGGTTTGGCCCGATGGTTTCTGTGCTTCAAGTTCAAAACAGTCAACAATAACAGCAACTTTATCTTTAAAGTTTTCTCTAAAGCACATAGGCATAGACAGTTTCAGAGCTTCTCTTGAAGGCCAGTGCAACAAAAAAGACAACCGTGCTACAAGTACATCAAGAGTTCTATGAAAACTCCTTTGCACAGTTGACACGGATACTTTCAGCTGATACCCTATATCCTGGAATTGGTAGTTCAGTCTGATCTTAATTAAACACAGCAAAAACTCTTGCTCTTTGGACAGTGACTGTGTTTGATTAGACATGTATGGCTCTACCGTTCTGAAAATAAGGTCCATTACTGCCAATGAAGGAAGTCCTGTGTAGAATGGAACTTTAGCTTCATCTTCAACATACACCTGTCTTTCATAAATAGAACAATGTTGTCTGTTTTTAACTGAATCAAGAAGTCTGGTCTCAGAGTCCTGCATGATTGCATCCATATTTAGTCCAGTCAAATCTGTTTGAGTGTTCTGATCATTTGAACATGAATCTTCTATGCCACCATGTAAACTTTCTTTGCAAGCACTTGAGCAACCAAAATCTGTTTGAGTGTTCTTATCATTTGAACAGGAATCTTCTATGTCACATGTAAACTTTCTTCGCAAGCACTTGAGCAACCAAAATCACTTTCACATAATTTTTCTTCCTGGCTTGTCTCACTGCTGATTGATTTTCGCTTCTTGCTTGCAGTATGTAGAGTAGGGACAGATGCATTACTTCTTTTGCGAGACACAAGCCTCAAATACCTGTTTTTTGAAGTCTCAGCTTCTGAGCAAGTACTTGATCGCTCATGTCCCAAGTGTAGAGTGGGAAGCCACGAAGGGCTGTTCCGGAAATTCACATATGCTGGCTTTCCTAGACACAAGAATAAAACAACCCATGAATTACATCTTTGTGATATTAACTACCAAAAAATAATAAGAATCAGCACTGAAACAAAATAAACCAAATACACGTCTAAAAAGACAAATAATGGAGTAGAAATAACATTTTTTATCCTCTCTCTCTATAGCTATAGTTTATTAGTCGTGGTCATGCATAATTCAAGTCTTGTTTTGATGTTCACTCAAATCACGTGAACTGTCACCAACCTACAATGAAGAAAATATTTATCACAATGTGTACAACATGCAGAACAACGTTAAATACTTTAGCAATTTGGAAAGCGTCTGGTTTCTTACCGCCAACAAAGTGTTTCGAACAGATAAGTATTTTGTTCCACTTCTCTTCTGTTGTAATATCCTTTCGGTAAACGGCTGCCTTCCACAGACGACGTCGTTCTTCTGTAAGAATTCTTGTTTCGTCGCCTTGGTTCAAAATAATTTTGGGTATCTTATGAAAAGATACATCTAGAGGAACATTTCGTTTACTGCAGGGCTTGTTTCCGCATCCTTTTATACCGCAGACGACCATGATAACCGATCAGTTGCCAGCAAGCTTCAGTAACCACTGCTTTAAGAGGGGAGGAAAAATGGCCGCTGAAGCAGCTCTCAAAAACTGATGACGTCACGTGAAAACCACCCATAGCAGAGATTTTGTAAATCCTATTTTTAATACTAAAAAACCTCTTGGGTTATATTTCTGCACTTTCTTAAACTTTAGTTTCAATAATGTCTTTCATTTAAGGAATTGAAATGTTCTTTATCAGGGCTTCCGCTTATGCAAAAAATTGCGTACAGTACACATTAAAAGTTCGGAGGACCCCTTCAATTTTCGTCAATGGGGTCCCCTTCAAATTTGGGCGAAGAACAGGGGCCCCTTAAAAATCTGAAGAAGGGGTCCCTGGGACCCCAAAGAATTTAGCCTTAGCAGAAGCCCTGCTTTATGTTAAAAAACTGTGCACTTGGTATGGTACAAGTGATCCAGCCAAACTAGTATATGAACTATCACGGAACTTTACCACTGTCATGCGGGGAAGACAAGCAAATCTCAATTTAAAAAGATATCCGATCTCATTTATAAGAATTTGATTTCATATGTTGCATATGTTGCCGTTTAGTGCTTAGTACATTTTCTTTTATTTAGTAAATTAGAGATACTTCACTAGATGATGACTCATCACTCACTTCCGTATTGAGCAATATCAAACATTTCAGAAAGCAGAATTTATCAAATTAGTTTTCTGGGGCAGGTGCTAAAGCTGTCAGTTTGTTTTCCAGAAACTTTGTTTCATGGACAACTAGCAACCAGAGTGAGAATTTTTACTGTCGTTCAATTGCAATGCAAATGGAGCAGGTATAGATGATTGTTTCCAACAGCTATCAGAGGTGGTTGGGGCTGTGTAGGTGAGACTGGAGTGCAGCTGACCCTTGTTTGCTTGGTTTAGCTGATCGGTGCTGTATCATGGCCAGTGACACAGGTGGCCAAGAAATAGTCTTGCATTTTAATCTAGTTTGCATTGCAAGGTTCTCTCTCCCTCTGTTACAAACCCTTGCATTACCATGGCAAAGAGAGGTAGGAAATATTTTTGTGACAAGAAATTTGACACTGTGTTTGAATTTGTGTAGACTTTTATATTGTGAATGTGGTGTTTGATACTCTTTAGTCCTTACTCCCTATTTTTAAAGGTATAAGGTTTTCTTTAAATACAAATTTTTTGGTTTTTCTGAGACTTTCTTTTTATAGAAACATAAGTAATTTACTGCCTTTTATTTCATGTTGCACCACAGTTGTATGGCAGGATCTGGCAGTAAGGGAGAAAATGTCTTATGGCTTCAGTTAGTGGGGAGACTAATGCTTTTAGGTTTCCAAGAATATGAAAAGGTTCTATATTGTGTGATCTTGTGAAACAAAATTTGTCGGCAGCATGCTTTTTGATTTTATGCTTCATTGAGTCAGAGGACATGAAAACTGCCTTGAGTATCATGATGTTTCTGATTTATAGGCTTCCCAAGAAAAGTAGAAACAGACTGGTGTGTCGGTCCGATATCTGCACCCTTAACCCTGGTATTGTCACTGCCAATGTGCCTTCAGCCATTTTCTTGTGCTATTTGTTTCCTGAATATAAATGTAGCAACTAGCTTTCATGGTTTTCTTGCATACTTTCTGCTTGCTGCAATGTTACGTCTTTTTCAGATCTTAGTGTTATCTGCAGCCTCCCCTTGAACCTTTTACTCCTTACCCTTAGGCCCTTGCATGCTGGACTAAAAAGTACTTTATTTGCGCAAGACATTGTTATGTGACTTTGTGCTTTTTTATAGAGTACCATTTCATGTTGTCCAGCTTGTACTCAAACAGTTTTGGGGGAGCCAAACATTTCAAAACATTTCAATCCAACTGTTTACAAAATAGGATCCAACACTATGAAAATCAAAGAGCCGCAATGTTCACAACCTCTTCACCAAACTTGAAACACAGTTTGTACCTATTGTGGTTCTTGGCCTCCACCCCAACCCTGATTGCCATGCTTTTTGTTGTGTTGATGCTATGTGATGCTCCAAAGATTCTTGCAAAAGGAAAACATTCTTTGCATGCAATACTAGTGGTTTAGGACAATTTGGAATCAGATTTTTTTATGTAATACATAGGTTTTCTTAGTTCGCTTTAAGGAGAAGTAATAAGTGTTATGTGTTGCCATTTGAAATTTTGGAAGTGAAGTAGTGGGGTGGAGAAAGACACTTGCATGTATGATAGTGGGGCATTATTACAAACCCATTAGTAAGAAGAATGCATCACTGTCTATCTGTTCTGATGAGCACGTGTTGATTAGTGGAAATTTCATTTTTGACAGAAAAAGTGATTACACAGTCCAAGTTCACACTCTGGACATTACTCAGGTTTAGGTCTTGAACAGTCTGAAGGTATTATGTATTTAAGAAAGAAGCATCCTTAAAACCTGGATTTTGATTGGCTGCAGTTAATGCACCCACAGCACAGGCAGCCATTGCTGGAGGAGGGTCTGGAGCCAGTTCATCAACATCAACAACACTTCCCCAAGCCATCACATCCAGTTTGTTGTCCACAAGTCCAGCCAGCACATCACAGTTACAATTGCAGCTGTTCCGCACATGTGACACCAAAGCTGGAAGTTTGTTGAAGGGGTGAGTATTTGAAATGACATCAAAGATAAAGGAATTGTAATATTTATGCAATGGGACAGTACTTGTATGTGTCATGATACAACTGTTCAAACTGGTTAACTTCTACTGAGATTATATTTTGCTATGCAAATCAGCTGTAGTGAGCCTGGTGATTTGGTTTTCCATTTGAAGAAAAGATCTTGAATTGTTCCTCCAGCCTAGAGCAGGTTTTATTTCTTTTCACACAGTCCGCTATCGCCTTCAAAGCAGCAACAGTCTCCACCACCATCTCCAGGCCCGCAGCCTGGTGTGCGGCCACAGCCACTATCTTTAGTTTATGACCAGATTTCAGGTAGCTCACAGGAGGTCATTGTTGAGCGGGCTAAACAGGTAAGGCTACTTGAGAGAAAAGTGATGGTGTGCATTGTCAAGAGTATGTGATGTGATATTCTCCCTTTTGCCACTGACTCATTCTGAGGATATGTCTGATGTGTTCTCAATTACACAGTGGCTAGAACAATTCCAGCCTTACATCCTCTCATCATAGTACTAGTGAGAGAGGATCAGGATTGGTAGTGATACATTTCCTGTACTTGTGATCTACACCTTTTGGTCATTTCTTCTTTATGAAAATTTGGTTTACAAACAGTTGTAAAATGATTGTAAGAAAAAATGTAATGAGTACTAAATGATGTACTCATATGTACAGGAGGCCCAAGTAATGCAGAGAGTTGCAGAGCTGCGTAAAGAAGGGTTGTGGTCATCGAGACGATTACCGCGAGTTCAAGAACCTCCTCGGCAAAAGGCACACTGGGACTACTTACTAGAGGAAATGACATGGCTGGCGGCAGATTTTGTTCAAGAACGCAAGTGGAAAAAGGCTGCAGCGAGAAAAGTAATTAATTTATTTCTTGAGATTTTATAGCTGTCTTGTGGAGACCTAAATAGTTTGTCTCTCTGAATTTTTCATACTAATTGGCATGATAGATAAATAAAATATGTGAAAGTTTGAAGTAAATAAAACTTTTGCAAAATATTGCTTCTGCTTGTGAATAATGTGCTACGAGTCAATCTATGTTAAGCATGTAAACAATGCCACATGGTCAGAATTGTTTATTAAAATCTGTAAAAGTTTTTGTTGTTGTTCTGGCAGCAAATAATAATGTTCAGTTTTTTATTTTATACGTGAACACAAACTTTTTGCAAGCAGGGTACCATAAAAAAAAATGTGCTATGTGTAGGTAAATGAATAAATAAGAGTCATCTGACATTGGTTTTGTTATTTTACCAGCCCCCCGCATAGCTTAGAATTTTTAGACTGGCCTGCACTAAAAACTTTTCCCCGCTATTGATATAGCAGGGCTTCTGCAAAGGCTAAAATCTTTGGGGTCCCAGGGACCCCTTCTTCAGATTTTTAAGGGGTCCCTGTTCTTCGCCCAAATTTGAAGGGGACCCCATTGACGAAAATTGAAGGGGTTCTCCGAACTTTTAATGCGTACTGTACGCAATTTTTTGCGTAAGCAGAAGCCCTGTATAGCACCATGTTTGTGATGGTTGCTGGTTTTCAATTGGACATGGATTTCTGCTCAGCAAGCAAAAATGGCAAGAAAATAGTAATATCTAAATTCTAATATATATATTCTAATAAAATGTGTATCACAGATGGTTGTCTTTATCATAGGTTAATAGGTATAAATATTCAAAAACTACCAATCGAAATGTTTAATTGTGGGTGTTTGCCAAATACCAGACAAAAATGTTGGGGTAGAAGGTGGCAAAGGACAACTTTATACTGTCGGGTTACTGAAAGTTGCTGTGACTGATGATGAAAATGCAGGGTTAGTGTTTGAATAAAGAATACAAACACAGGAAGTTTTTTAGTACAACTGTCCTTGTTGGAAAGAAAATGCATTTGTTTAAACACTATTGCTTGCACACAACAGGCATAGACATAAATATACAGGCTCTGTGAAGTCAGCCTTCCATATACAAAGTTGACCTGCCATCTTTTTGTCAGATCAAAAGGAGGAATTCTTTCTGTGCTTCTGCCTGGATAGTTACCGAGATTTTCTCCGGTGTGGATTAAGTCTTAAACTCTGTCCAGATAGCAAATTTTCCTCATAACCATCATGTCTTTTTGAGAGAAATGGTACGTTTTGGGGAAGACAGTTTATAGCTTTTCTGATGTTTGGATTTAGAGTAATAAACTCGAACTGTTAAAAGAACTGAGAAGATGCTTAAAAATGAATGATTTAGCTTAGTAATGTACGTTAGTGATTAAAAAAAGTTAAGGTAGTCCTGTGAATTTATGGTCATAGAGAGGCGAGGCAGATAGTTTATGACTACACATGGTCCTTTCTCTTGCATTGGCTGTAACCTTCGTTATGTAAGCATGTCCTTGTGTAAGATTTATCTTGGTCTTTATGGTTTTTTTTAACCTTTTTCTGTATGTAAAAAACAACCTATGGAATTAATAAGATTGGTGATATTGCTAGTTGCATGAACGAGGGCTACATGACAGTGAAGATTTTTCATTTTCCAGTTGGCTCGCATGGTAGCCAACTACTTCAAGGACCAGGAGCAGAAAGAATTACGTGCTGAAAAGGAGGAAGCTGTTAAGTTAAAAAAAATTGCCTCACACATGGCAAAGATGGTTCGTGAGTTTTGGACAAATATTGAGAAGGTAAGAGTACTTTGTGTTCTAAACATGATTGTGTTTTATGATTGTCTTGAGAGGAATTTCATCTATTCAACTATGCTTTTGTGCAGTTCTGTTGTACACCTTAATCATTAATATTTGTCAAATTGATTTTGTAATTGGTCACGTAAATTACTGATATTATCTTTTGCATAGATTGAATCTTACAATTCTGCTCAGATAGCAATTATTATTCTTCATAACCACTATGTCTGCTTTAGAGTAGTAGTTTGTAATGTTTTAAGGAGGACACTTTTGCAGGATTGGATTTTGAGTCATAACCTGATTTAGGATAGAAGTAATAAAGAAACTATGTGGCCGTCACTACATTCAACTGATATTTAATTGCAGCTGAGAAAAGTTTATATTTAGAATAGAATTTTACTTTGAAAAATTGTTTGCTTTTGTGACAGGTGGTGCAGTACAAGCAGCAGACACGGCTTGAGGAAAAGAAGAAAAAAGCTCTAGATCTGCATTTAAACTTCATTGTTGATCAAACAGAAAAGTACTCTTCCTGGCTGACACAAGGTCTTCAAGGTGGTTCTGCTAGTGGATCTTTGCCATCTTCACCTTGTCACTCAAGTGACGCTGGTCAGTTGGCTTTTATTACCTTACTGGTTTCATGAGTTCTTGAGTAGTAATCACTCATAATGCTATAAAATAACTTCTAATGCAAGTGATTTTTTTCCCCTGAAAATATACTGATTTAGATCTATTAAAAATTATCATCAACATGTATGGTCAGATTTCAAATTAAGTGAATATAATTTTTGTAGGATCCTTTTTTTTTTTTTTTTTTAAAGCCCTTTATTCCCCTTAAAAAGAGATGTCTACAAGAAGCATGAAGACATGATGCAGGAAATGACACAATTTCACTTGAAATGGTTATGTTGGTCTGAAAGATATCGAGACCATAATCATCTGTTTGATACCAATTCAGATGCTAGAGATCTTGTAGAGTAAAGCTACCCATTCTATGCCCTGGACACTTATGCATGCGAGATGCTTAGTTACCTTAAGTGGGAAATATGCCTGCTATTTTTCTCTCATCACCTAGCACCTTTGGGGTAATGTTGCTCCATAGTTAATTTCTGAGACATAGATTCTTACATTTTATGGAATGCACTGCTTGCTTGCTGCTTGTGTGTTAGGAAAATGTAGGCTTCTGTTGGTGATATGGATTTGTGCTTTTTAAAAGAGGTAACAGTTTAGTGTTTACAATTCTCTCCCTTTTGTGGGATATCTGCCTTTAAGATGATGAGCATTTTAATAAGATTGTTGTTTTGGAGTAACCTGGTCAAATTAGATATAACATTAAATTTTTGTTGAAATGTGCTTTAATGCTAAATAAATTTACTTTTCACATCTACCATTACCGATTTTTTTTTTTTAAGCTGATACTGAAAGGGTTCTTGTTTGAGCTTAGGTTATGCACACAACAATCACATTAAGCCCAATTTGTTGTATGTCGAAATCAGCATTCTTTCCACAGACTTGCCTTACAAACCTAATCATTTGTAAATTTGCTGTGATTTCAGAAGATTTTGAGCCTCACACAAACACAAGTGATGATGAGGAAACCATTGAAAAAGAAGAGAATGAATCTGAATTAAATGAGGTAAGGTACTGCTGGGATGTGTTTTGTCATAAATATGTTTCTGTTCTTTATAAGATGTTCACGTTTAAAGACAAAATTGAATGCAAAAAGACACCATTCGTTGCACTATATTACTTTCAATTACAAAAAATGGTTGCCAAATTTAGGATGCCCTGATTCATGTTGGTAGAGACTAATGTTGAAACAAAGGGATTTGAGCACACTAAAATAACAGCACTTCCTTTCCATGCCTGAAGTCTCATGGATTGATTACAGGTGCTAAATGCATACTTTTGAATGGATATATCACAGACAGCTGCCCATGAAACACTGCAAAATACAGAATAGATGTTCTTTCTCGGTAAATTGCAGTGCTATTTTCCAGGTGACAATTTATTTTGGTAACATTTTCACAGGTGGATTCTACAGTAATATGCTGCTGCAGGTTATCCTGTTATAAGGATTGACAAGAAATGTACTTAACCTGGACTTGCAAGATTTGACATTAAGGATAGAAATATACAATTATTGTAACTGGTTATAATAAGCTACAATGTTAAACAGGAAGAGCGACAGCAGGAGCTGGAGGACCTGCTAAAGGCTGGAGAACTGCCACTGGAGGAACTTTTTAAAACATTACCTCAGGAGGTGCTGGATGCCCCAGCCCCATTACCAAGTAATGAAAGCGAAGCTGATGATGAACAAGGAAGTTCTGTGGATGACACTGAAGAAGAAGTGGAAGAGGTATGTTGTTAGAAAAGACTAATACAATAAAATGAGTCTTCTGCCTTCCGTCCCCTTCCTTTTTCTTTAAAAAAAAAAAAAGCTTAAGTTTTATTTGATTTTAAAAAATCAGCTGTTTTTCTTTGTTGTTTTTTTTTTAAAAGATTATTGACTAAAGAATATTAATTTTTCTTTGCAGGAAAAAGGAAAAGAAAATGGTAGTGATGAAGAATTTGCAGGCAATGAAACTGATGCTGAGGACAATGAAGACACCATTGCAGAGCAGGAAAAGCATGAAAAACATGATTACAGTAATGAACTTGATGATCTGCAAGCTGAAGGTAAGAACACATGGATTTTATTAAACAGCTTTCAGATTTTTATGTGGAAGGATAAGTTTACGCACATGTATTTTATTAAGGCACAACCTAGAGCTTTGTGTTCTTCAATTTGTCAAAGAGGTGGTGGTGCAACAGTAAAGTACTTGTCATCCATATTGTACCAGTGTGTGTCTTGGCTTCCAATCTTGGGTGTGCCTTTTGCTCTATGTATAAGGCATTTGCTTCAACAGCTAGTAGCTTGTATATTTTGATGGGTTTGGTTGTTTTTTTTAGGTATGAAACACTAATCTTTGCTGTTGTTATTGTCCTAGCAACAGAGAGATCTGCTGACGTGGTTTTTTTGTTCATAAATTTCTGTTAGCTTCAAGATCAGGAGCAGTGTTCTTACGTTCTGCTCCAAATTAATGTTATATTTTGTTTTGTTTCTTTTTGTGTTGCTAAATGTTGGAGTGCGGTAGCTAAAGGTTGCCTTTGTAAACAGCTTATGCTGTAACTGGCCAGCATCAATGACAGCTGAAGATGACAGTGTGGCTGTATGGTGGCCCTGGCCAGAGATTAATTCTTAATTGATAGAGCTGTGAGAAGTACCATTTCTCTTTTAGCTATGAGAAGCTTTGAAACAGTGCTTGAGTGCTTTCTTGAAGTTTTTTTTTCTTCCTTTCTTTACATAACATGGGAATTGGCAAGCGAAGAAATGTGTACCTTGTGATATAAATGGATAATTTTGTACTTGTGTTGTATACCCGGATGTTTTTTTGTTGTTGTTTTTTATGTTGGTATAAATACTAAACAATAAAATTATATAAAAGTTTGCAAAGGTGCTTCAAGACAAGTTTTTTTTCTTTCTTTACTTGGGAATTGGCAAGCGAAGACGTGTACCTTGTGATATAAATGGATAATTTTGTACTTGTGTTGTATACCAGGGTGTTTTTTTGTTGTTTTTGTTTTTATTACATTGGTATGAATACTAAAAAATAAAATTATATATACACCACCATATGATTATAGTAAGATTAAAGCAACTGTATTTTAAACATTTTCTAAGAGTTTTAAAAGTTCAGATTCATGTCATACTCCCTACTTCTGTTACTAATGGGCTTGTACACCCCTCACCTCGACCTCTGCCCCCCAGAGTAAAACTTGTCTCAGGCTCTAGTGCTTAATATATTTATTTGAAGAATCAAGTTTTCCCCCTAGAAGTTTGCAAAGGTGCTTCAAGACTATGGTTTTGACCTCAACTTGCACGGAGGCTGATGCATATGTTTTTAAGGAAAGTAGAGTTGCTCTCGCAGCGATAATGTGATCATATCTCTGTAGGTCCAACGAGACTAGAGTCACCTGTTTGAATTTCTGTAGTATTCGGGTGCTAAATGTCTCGTAGAGAAAATCAATCCATTCTATGCACTGGACACTGATATTTATGAAGTGTTCAGTTACCTTTTGTGGAGACATGCATTCCAGTTTATTTTCTGATACTTAGTGTATATGTAGCCTAAGTTGTCTTACCTTTAAAAATGATTATTTACTGCCTTTGTAAGCAGTCAGCTTATGCTGTAACTGGCCAGCATCAATGACGGCTGAAGATGACCGTGTGGCTGTATGGTGGCCCTGGCCAGAGATTAATTCTTAATTGATAGAGCTGTGAGAAGTACCATTTCTCTTTTAGCTATGAGAAGCTTTGAAACAGTGCTTGAGTGCTTTCTTGAAGTTGTTTTTTTTTCTTCCTTTCTTTACATAACATGGGAATTGGCAAGCGAAGAAATGTGTACCTTGTGATATAAATGGATAATTTTGTACTTGTGTTGTATACCAGGGTGTTTTTTTTGTTGTTGTTGTTTTTTATGTTGGTATAAATACTAAACAATAAAATTATATAAAAGTTTGCAAAGGTGCTTCAAGACTATGGTTTTGACCTCAACTTGCATAGAGGCTGATGCATATGTTTTTAAGGAAAGCATGAGTTGCTCTCGCAGCGATAATGTGATCATGTCTCTGTAGGTCCAACGAGACTAGAGTCACCTGTTTGAATTTCTGTAGTATTCGGGTGCTAAATGTCTCGTAGAGAAAATCAATCCATTCTATGCACTGGACACTGATATTTATGAAGTGTTCAGTTACCTTTTGTGGAGACATGCATTCCAGTTTATTTTCTGATACTTAGTGTATATGTAGCCTAAGTTGTCTTACCTTTAAAAATGATTATTTACTGCCTTTGTAAGCAGTCAGCTTATGCTGTAACTGGCCAGCATCAATGACGGCTGAAGATGACCGTGTGGCTGTATGGTGGCCCTGGCCAGAGATTAATTCTTAGTTGATAGAGCTGTGAGAAGTACCATTTCTCTTTTAGCTATGAGAAGCTTTGAAACAGTGCTTGAGTGCTTTCTTGAAGTTGTTTTTTTCTCTTCCTTTCTTTACATAACATGGGAATTGGCAAGCGAAGAAATGTGTACCTTGTGATATAAATGGATAATTTTGTACTTGTGTTGTATACCAGGGTGTTTTTATTTGTTGTTCTTTACGTTGGTATAAATACTAAACAATAAAATTACATAAAAGTTTGCAAAGGTGCTTCAAGACTATGGTTTTGACCTCAACTTGCACGGAGGCTGATGCATATGTTTTTAAGGAAAGCATGAGTTGCTCTCGCAGCGATAATGTGATCATGTCTCTGTAGGTCCAACGAGACTAGAGTCACCTGTTTGAATTTCTGTAGTATTCGGGTGCTAAATGTCTCGTAGAGAAAATCAATCCATTCTATGCACTGGACACTGATATTTATGAAGTGTTCAGTTACCTTTTGTGGAGACATGCATCCAGTTTATTTTCTGATACTTAGTGTATATGTAGCCTAAGTTGTCTTACCTTTAAAATGATTATTTACTGCCTTTGTAAGCAGTCAGCTTATGCTGTAACTGGCCAGCATCAATGACGGCTGAAGATGACAGTGTGGCTGTATGGTGGCCCTGGCCAGAGATTAATTCTTAGTTGATAGAGCTGTGAGAAGTACCATTTCTCTTTTAGCTATGAGAAGCTTTGAAACAGTGCTTGAGTGCTTTCTTGAAGTTGTTTTTTTTTCTTCCTTTCTTTACATAACATGGGAATTGGCAAGCGAAGATATGTGTACCTTGTGATATAAATGGATAATTTTGTACTTGTGTTGTATACCAGGGTGGTTTTTTTTTTGTTGTTGTTTTTTATGTTGGTATAAATACTAAACAATAAAATTATATAAAAGTTTGCAATGGTGCTTCAAGACTATGGTTTTGACCTCAACTTGCACGGAGGCTGATGCATATGTTTTTAAGGAAAGTAGAGTTGCTCTCGCAGCGATAATGTGATCATATCTCTGTAGGTCCAACGAGACTAGAGTCACCTGTTTGAATTTCTGTAGTATTCGGGTGCTAAATGTCTCGTAGAGAAAATCAATCCATTCTATGCACTGGACACTGATATTTATGAAGTGTTCAGTTACCTTTTGTGGAGACATGATTATTTACTGCCTTTGTAAGCAGTCAGCTTATGCTGTAACTGGCCAGCATCAATGACAGCTGAAGATGACCGTGTGGCTGTATGGTGGCCCTGGCCAGAGATTAATTCTTAGTTGATAGAGCTGTGAGAAGTACCATTTCTCTTTTAGCTATGAGAAGCTTTGAAACAGTGCTTGAGTGCTTTCTTGAAGTTGTTTTTCTCCCTTCCTTTCTTTACATAACATGGGAATTGGCAAGCGAAGAAATGTGTACCTTGTGATATAAATGGATAATTTTGTACTTGTGTTGTATACCAGGGTGTTTTTATTTGTTGTTCTTTACGTTGGTATAAATACTAAACAATAAAATTACATAAAAGTTTGCAAAGGTGCTTCAAGACTATGGTTTTGACCTCAACTTGCACGGAGGCTGATGCATATGTTTTTAAGGAAAGCATGAGTTGCTCTTGCAGCGATAATGTGATCATGTCTCTGTAGGTCCAACGAGACTAGAGTCACCTGTTTGAATTTCTGTAGTATTCGGGTGCTAAATGTCTCGTAGAGAAAATCAATCCATTCTATGCACTGGACACTGATATTTATGAAGTGTTCAGTTACCTTTTGTGGAGACATGATTATTTACTGCCTTTGTAAGCAGTCAGCTTATGCTGTAACTGGCCAGCATCAATGACAGCTGAAGATGACCGTGTGGCTGTATGGTGGCCCTGGCCAGAGATTAATTCTTAGTTGATAGAGCTGTGAGAAGTACCATTTCTCTTTTAGCTATGAGAAGCTTTGAAACAGTGCTTGAGTGCTTTCTTGAAGTTGTTTTTCTCCCTTCCTTTCTTTACATAACATGGGAATTGGCAAGCGAAGAAATGTGTACCTTGTGATATAAATGGATAATTTTGTACTTGTGTTGTATACCAGGGTGGTTTTTTTTGTTGTTGTTGTTTTTTATGTTGGTATAAATACTAAACAATAAAATTACATAAAAGTTTGCAAAGGTGCTTCAAGACTATGGTTTTGACCTCAACTTGCATAGAGGCTGATGCATATGTTTTTAAGGAAAGTAGAGTTGCTCTCGCAGCGATAATGTGATCATGTCTCTGTAGGTCCAACGAGACTAGAGTCACCTGTTTGAATTTCTGTAGTATTCTGAAGTGTTCGGTTACCTTTTCTGGAGACATGTGTTATGGCTTATTCTTTATGTGAGATTAGCCATTTGGTTTTTTGTGCATTATATATATAAATTGATACTTTGTACTAATATTGCATTCTTTTGGTGTGTTGCGTGAAAGTCAACAGTTACTTTTGACCAGATAGAAAACACCAACATAAACCATATTTTAAAAAATATATATATGAAAAACTTTCATCGCCAAATAATTAATGTACATTAACAGACATTTAGATTATAATTCCCCTGAAAGATTTTCGCTAAAATCATAAGTGTAGAAGGCCTTTGAAGATTTTTTTATCAGGTTCAGATTTTGGCTGTTAATAGAACATGGACACAACAGTCTTTTTACAATTGCCCACATTTTCAAAGCCAGCAAGACCCATCACATCAATATGTGAAAAACACACCCATATAAAAAAGAAAAAGCACCTAGACAGGAAAGTGCAGCCCTTAAAATTGTTCCACTTTAAATTGCACTACCACTAATCAACTATTCCCAAGTAATTTACCTTTAGTCAACAACTCAAAAGATTACAAAGTTTGTATTGACTCACCTCATTAAGTTTTCGAGTAATAATGTGATCGTCAGGTCAATACTTTACAACACACCACTGAGGAAAACTGGCTCTAATGCTGAATGCATTAATTTGAAGAGGTTTTTTTTCCAGAATTTTAGAGAGGGATTTGGAGACTTTAGTTTTGACATCATTTTGCCTAAAGGTATTGGTTTTTAGAAACAGAGTTGTTCTCCTCCTATCATTCTTCTAGTCCAACGAGACTAGAGTCACCTGTTTGATATTTTTGTTGTATTCAGGTGCTAGATGTCTCGGACAGGAAAGCAATCCATTTTATGCACTGGATACTGATACATGTGAAGTGTTCAGTTACCTTAACTGGAGACATACATTCTTAAATCATAACACCGATGAATATGATTATTACCTATTATCGACGAGTCATTTGACCAACATATTTTGTTCTATAAATAGCACATTTAGTGTTTATCATTTATGAAATACAAGGATTTTTTTTGATCTCCTCCAGGTAAAATTTGGTAGGTGTTTTCAGACCAGCAAATTACAATTAATTTAAAAAAACATAAAGGATTTTAGTAATCTGTCAGAGGAAAAAATACATACTTTTGCATATGTGGCAGTATTGTGGTTGTGATTCCTAATCTAATGTACTATTATGTAAAAATTGTGTCACTTTCACTTGTTGTAAAGTGACTGGCTTATTATTTTTTTTTTTGATATGCTGTGAGACCTTAAAACCACCTTTGCAGACCTTTTGTTTTCAGATTTCCAGCACAGTATAGTTAACGGTTTCCCTTGGCAAATTTTCTTAATGTTATAGCTTTCTTCTGCCAGATGGGAACCATGCATACTCTGCTTCACATTTCTTTGCTAAAATTGTGATTAGTGGATTAAAAAAACAGGCCAGCATCAACGACAGCAGAAGGTGCACAGCCATGGCCAGAGGGCAAACCTTAGTTAATGGAGATCTTCAGATGGCATCTTTGCTTTTCAACTATGAGAAGCTTTGAATTAGTTATTCTTAGAGCAATGTGCTAATATTTCAAGATCATCGTGGGCTTTTATTCTCAATATTGATTAAAACAGCGGTTTTAATGCGCGGTTGATGTTTTCAGGTGAGATGTCTATTGAAGACTTGGCTGCAAAGTATGCAGGTGCTTATGACAGTGATTTTGAAATGCCCATGGGGAGCTCATCGGATGAAGACGAGGAAGAAAGTGACTCTGATGGTGAGTATTCAAGTGCCATTCTTATATTTAAAGGTTTCACTATTCTCGGGGGAGATGAAGGGGTCGTGCAGTCATTCGAAAGCTTAAAAGGTCTTTATGCTCCTATTAATTTCTTAAGGAAGCCTTATGAAATGCCTGCCTACTTAATACTAATACATTGATGTTTTTAGTTTGACGAAATATCATGAGTTAACATCTTGTGTTATTTCATGTTTTCATTTTTTAAGATGTGATGCTATCAAAAAATACAATTTTATCTATCGTTTAACATTTAATTTCTGTTAGTGGTAAGTTTTATTTGCTAAGTCTATACTTTGCATGGCATTTAGTTTGTAACAAATGTGGTGTATTGGGAAAACAGACATTGAAATAGAGACAGAGTCATCAGAGGAAGAGGCTGCTGGTGATCAGGAGGAAATTCAACTTGAAGGACCTGGGTTGGAAGCTCTGATGAAACCTTCAGGAGATCAGGGTGAAACCACAGCTGACATCAAAGTTTGTATTAGCTTCTGTGAGATCCTGTTAGAATGGTTTGTGTATAAATAACCCTATTTTAATATTCCTGGTTATCCCGTCTTGCCTCATAAGCATAAACCTGGTTATCCCGTCTTGCCTCATAAGCATAAATGCGGTCAGTTGCAGATGTATAGTAGATGCTATTTATCGTTTACACTCGTCACAGTTCTCCTTTGTCTGTTTATTTTCATACTGGAACTAAATGATTGCACAGGTTTGTGAAAAAGAAGGCAGGGATGAAATCACGGATATCGCTGCTCAGGCACTCAGTTTGCAGCCCAAGGGCTACACGCTTGAAACAACAGAAGTAAGTCTTGCTTCTACCCCACCTCACCACCCCCCCATTTCTCTCAGTTGTATGCTGTACACCTGGCACATTTACTTTTTACAAATATCTTTTCAGGCTAAATTGTGATAGCCAATAGGACTCTCTGTAGCTGCTATTGGATCAAATTAAATGTATGAACTTTTTTTTTTTTTTTTTAAGGAGTGAAGTTAACATGCATAACTTATTTGAAAGTCATCTTTTAATTTTACTTTCTATGAGATTTCTTTAAAAGATTTACTTGTTGCATGTTTGCTGTTGCTGTCTCTTCTAGAGCACTGGTTTATGAATAGTAGGAAAACTGGAACTGGCGTATTTTTGCAGATTATAAGTAGCATATTTATGCAGAGAAAAAAGCTGGTAATTTGGACTGTTTGAAACAGGTAAAGACTAAAGTACCTCCAATTCTCAAGCACAGTTTGCGAGAGTATCAACATGTAGGCTTGGATTGGCTGGCCACCATGCATGATAAAAGGCTGAACGGAATCCTGGCTGATGAGATGGGTCTGGGCAAAACCATTCAGACTATTGCCCTTCTGGCTCATCTGGCATGTGAAAAAGGTCAGCAATCTTGAGTGGTCAGTTGAATCATGAGTTTGATACAAAAGCAAAAGCTATGTTGATTTTTAAAATGTATTTTACATATTGTAGTTATTTTCATCATGCATATTAGATAATTTTTTTAAAAAACAAAAATACATAGCTTTGATGCTAACCATAACCCCCATTTTTTACACTTACCCTCTCCAGTTTTTTCTTTCATAAGTTTTATGCCAATACCAAAAATGGTTCTTTTTTGTCTTTATTATGCATGTAATGATTTTATAGCCTGACATTGTATATCATTGAAATTGGTGTTCTCTCCTCTAACTCTCTAAAGTAAAAGGTCTAAGCTGTAGTCTCAAAGCTGTTTTCAAGTTTTCTTTCTTTGGTAGTTTCTGGTAAAAAAAACTGAAACGATGTGATCTGATTGGTTCATACCTCCTAGTGATAGCATTTTATTGTGACCTCAAGAGAAAGATATTTTCAGAAGTTGCAAGATGAACTGCAGCGACTGCATAGCAAAATACTACTTACTGAAATGATATCATGATGGGATTTTGAAAATAACAACTATTCCTGGCAATTAGGAAAAAATATTTGATTGTGAAATCTTTTATCTGTTTGAATATTTATGATTTTTAAAGGTTCAGATCATGAAAGGCAGGGTTGCAACAGACTAATTTCTATTTAGTCCACAAATTCTTTTGTTTTAATCTCCACCCCAAAATACATGCAGAATATACCTGTTTTATGACAGATATTTGTAGAGTTTTTCTTAACCTATTTTTCTGGAAAAACAAATTATAAAAGCTTTTTCGTAGTTTGTTTTCCCGAGCCATTCCCTTTTACATGGAAATTGGGAGTTCATAGTAGCATCAGTGTGAGGTATAGAGTGGAAGTTTCAGTAAATACAGTTATGCGGACTAAAAATTTCAAGCTTTAGTTAATATTCTGATTATGAACATTACAAGGAATAAGCACGTTTGCAAAGTGAAACCACATTTAAGTTACTGTAATCATGATGCCAAGTCTGAAGCCAGGAAACAAAGCTAAAAGGGAGGATAAAAAGCTTATGGTTCTCAATATGAGAATGAAGATGCTGACAATACTAGATTTGACATAAGTTACTGCTAAGATGCATGGTGCATTTTATTATCAGAATGTGCAGTTTCATTAAGAGATATATAAACTTAAGGACGATGAAAGGATATCCTGATATGAATATTATATGGCTGATATTGATACAGTAAGCCTTCCTTATTAAAACCTTCCATATTACAACCTCTTAAATAAGCATGGCCATTGTAAATTCATAATGTGGGTATAAACATCAGGAGACTGTATGTATTTTTATAATCTGCAGTGTTGTTAGGTAAACCAGCAAATGGGTAGGCTAAAGAAGTCTTGGTTAAAGCTAATTGATCAAATGACCAAGGCCACACATAAAGATTTATTTTCAGATAAGACGAATGATGGTTAACACACTGGACATCCCTCTTTGTGTATTTATTTTTCTCTTCTTGTTGATCAATAAAGAAACAACTTTAAGATTGATGTTTGAACTGATGTTTTGGGCAGCTATCTGGGGCCCACATCTCATTGTGGTACCAACAAGTGTGATGCTTAACTGGGAAATGGAGCTTAAGAAATGGTGCCCAGCCTTCAAGATACTTACTTATTATGGTACCCTGAAAGAACGCAAGCTTAAACGACAGGTACAAGTTTTATCGTTTTAATAAAATAAGGTTAGGCTCCACACCTCTGCGCTAGAGCTAGCCATTGATGGGATTATTTTATATTTTGTATCTTGTAATTGATTTTTTTTTTTACACATACAGGGGTGGACTAAAACTAATGCATTTCATGTTTGCATCACCTCCTACAAACTTGTGGTCCAAGATCATCAGGCCTTTCGACGCAAGAAGTGGAAATACCTTATTCTTGATGAGGTGAGTAGGACCAGGTGCAGTTGTGGGTATTCATTCATGCTTAAGATTTCATGTTGCATTGTGTTTATTGCAGCTAAATATTAGATTTTCAGAGTACAGGTTTTTTATGTGACCAAGAGTACTTTGTTCCAGCATATTTTTGTATGTTGCTAGAATTTGGAGAATATTAATAGATTAACCCTTGGTAAATAATTTTCTTTTTGCAGGCACAGAATATAAAAAATTTCAAATCCCAGCGATGGCAAATGCTCCTTAACTTCCAGAGCCAACGTCGCCTTCTGCTAACGGGAACACCACTTCAAAATAGCTTGATGGAGTTGTGGTCTTTGATGCACTTTCTGATGCCTAATGTGTTCCAGTCTCACAGAGACTTTAAGGAATGGTTTTCTAACCCTCTCACTGGCATGATTGAAGGCAGCCAGGAATATAACGAAAGCCTTATCAAGCGTCTTCACAAGGTGGGTTAAAAATAAAAAGTAATTTATTTTTTGTAGTATAACCATGAACTAAATGTTAGTAAAAAAAAGTTTCCATTTGCTAGTAAAATGCTTTTTTTAAAGAGAGCTTTAATTTAAACACTGTGTGGAACAAGAGTGCAGTTTCATTAAAAAAATATACTACTAATAAGTAATATTAATAAGAGTAACATTGAGGCAGTAAGTTCTTTGTTGATAAAAGATCTATATTCATTGATTGTGGAGTGTGGTGTAAATGAGGTTAGCACTGTTGCATGATTTTTTTGCTATGTTGTGCATCAGACTGAACCTCAAAAACTAATGTTGGACTTGATCCCCTGATGACTCTTTTTTGGGTTATAAGGCTACATTTGTCCGAGACATTTGCATACCAGTTGTGTTAAAAGACTTATCTTTTCCAGTTCTTGATGAGCACTGCTATTAAGATTGTGAGAGAGTTATGTATGGGTAAAGTATTCACAGTTGTATATTTTTGTAACAACAAATCCAGCAAAAACAAGAACGCAAAAATGTGCCTGCTGTTCATTAGAAAAATGATGTGCACCATTGAATCAGCATGTCCTGTAACAGACAAAAAACTGCTGGTCCAACTTTTGTTGTTATTGGGTTTGCCATATGATGCGTGGGAGCAGATATTTGTGGTTAATTTTAGACAATATATTCAAATTAGTAATTGTTAAAAGGAAATATTGCAGTTGTCATTCATTTGTCCTTGCTCATGTTGGTGGGAGCACATAGATAAATGAGACAGCACCTGCCACTCCACTCTTGCCTATTTTAGGCCGTGGTAAGCAGGTCTAGGATGACCAAATCCAGTCTTTTGACATTTGTAGGCCAGTTCTTCCTCTGGTCACCATGGCGTCAACTACCCTGCCAAGTGCCTTGAATGATAGTTTTCAACAAGGTGTCATGCTAGGTCACTTGGCAAAAGAAGACAAGCTTGACTGTTGCAAGTAGAGGTTCTATGATTGTGGAAACCGTACTTCGTACAAAGTTGTTGGTTCTACGTTCTCTTTAAGACAGGGGTCTCAAACACGCGGCCCGCGGGCCGAATGCGGCCCGCGAAACATTTTTGTGCGGCCCTCGGCCACGTCCGCGGTGTATATGTATGTTGTGCTTGGTGATTAACTCCCGCAGTGAAAATTACCCCCGTTATTAGTGACAGAGACAACGTCAACTTATTTTAATAAACTAAACTGCCTGTGCATGTAATAAACTACACTAAATGTAATTAATAATTATAAAAACTTTATTTTAGCATTTAACTGCAGTGACAGTAGTGTTCGTAAAATTTAATGAAAAAACATTTTGTTTTCGTGGTGCGGCCCGCTGACTGGCTGTTACTTTCCACTGCGGCCCACATGCTAATATGAGTTTGAGACCCCTGCTTTAAGAGATCCGGATCAGCCTCCTCAGGAACTTGCTCTCAAATGCCTTGATTCTGTTGTAGCAAGAAGCGTCCAGTGTTGCATCTATAGAGCAGGATTGGTACTACTAGGAATTTGCATGGCTTTTACTTGGTAGTGAACCTGATGTTATGACTGCCATATCCTATCTATCTTAGCCATCACCACGGTTGTTGTAATCCTGATGCAGATATCTGTCATGGAACTGCTGTCTTTGGAGAGTGTGTGGCTTCCAAGTGCTTGAAGCTGCTTACTTCAAGCTTTATGTACACTGTTATGTGAATTTCTGGTTTTCTGATGCCAGTGATCACAGCTTTTGCTCGTTAATGCTGGTCTCCATTCCCTGTGCATTCGAACTTTCAGCGTGCTGGTAGGATCTTTTTTATTACCTGCTAACGGGTCTGTGTTTTCTGCAAAGCATATGTTGCAAATCAGCCTTTCAACAATGGAAATGGAAGTGAGATGGTTTTGGAGGGTTTCACACGTTCTTCAAGAAGATATTAAAAAGCAACTATGATAGGGGGCACCCTTAAGGTATGCAACCTGTTAAGTGCAAAACTAAGCTCTGATTTGGTTATCCAGCAGTGCTGCTCTTTTTGAGTTATATACAGTGGTTTGATGACTTGAATGAGGCCTTCATGTTAAATGCCTTTTTTTAAAAGTCTGTCGCAATATTACAACACAAATTCATAGTTAATTGAGTGATCTTGAATTAAGGCCACATGGAGATAGAAATAGAGGGAGAGAAGGTAGCATCAGAGCAGCATTGCATGTTGAGCAAGCTCTTTGATGATAAATCATCTGTGTTGGCCTAGTGGCATTGTGAAGTAAATAAGCTAAGCTTAGATATTTTTCTGCTGAGAAGAATTTACTGGACCATTAAGCCTTTCTTTCGTTTGGTTTATTACATAATATTTGTGGTTTATAGTTCACATCTGAATCACAAAGCATATTTAATACAATACTGTGTTTTTTGCCACACTTACCAATTTTGCTATAACTTTTCTTTGATAGTAATTTGCATCACGTTTATAAAATGTGATGCATAAACCATATAACACAAGGTGTATAAATTGTTAGACTTCCCAGTCATTAAGCGTGGAAAGTTGGACCAAAATCCCACTTCTTAGCTATGATTGACGTGACTTAGATTGGGATATCTGTAACTATGTTAGTTGTAAATAGCACAAAAGTCTCTACAGAACAGAAATGTTAAAATCAGAAAGTGTTTTCAGGTGTTGCGCCCATTTCTCTTGCGTCGCTTGAAGAATGAGGTAGAGAAGCAGATGCCGAAGAAGTATGAACACGTAATCATGTGTCCGTTGTCAAAGCGACAGCGCTTTCTCTATGATGACTTTATGTCACAAACAAAGTAAGCTACATTTTTTGTTTTTGAATCCCACATCTTTCACATATTAAAAATTTAATCATGATAAGAAAAGATTTTCTCCTGGAAAATATTTGCTACAATTATCTCATAATGAAACATTTGAGATGAAGAGAATAATCAACTTGTAATTAATACCTTTTACTGCGCTTATAAAGATTATTTGTGTTTTTCACATCATTACCTGGTGAAATGATTTACAGGACTAGAGAAACTCTTGCTGCTGGCCATTACATGAGTGTCATCAACATCTTGATGCAGCTGCGCAAAGTTTGCAACCATCCCAACCTTTTTGATCCCCGGCCAATCATATCCCCTTTTCAAATGGAAGGCATAATCTTCCACACTTCCTCTCTTGCTGCTCGTGCTTTGGAGTTTGATCCTTTCAAGGTGAAACAATGAAAGATCTTTACGCTGCAACATATTTATGCCTTGTTTTTGTATCCAATAGATTATAGTTATCTTCTGGCAAGGCTTCTGCTGTTTCTTTTGCATTTGCTTTACTTGTAAGACAAGAATAGCCAGATTTTTTAAAAAAGGCAGTGGAAAGTGAGTGGTTATTTTGTCAGTACATCAAACTCCTGATGGTGGCTGTTGAAAAAATAATTACATCTTAAATTTGTTTTTGCAGCATGTGAATATGAGGGTTATGTTCCCCTGCCTGGCAGAAATGGAGCGAGACCTGCCTGCTTTTGTTTCACATCGTGTGAAACAGCTCTGTGTGCCAGGAAATCTGATAGAAGAGATTGATTCCCAACCTGACCCACCACCCAGACCTCGTTGTGGCCAGTTGAAATCCACTGTCTTCCAGTCCATCTCCTCGGCAGCTTTGCAGGTCAGCACTACATGTTAGTCATCTATTTAAAAAGAATTGGCCATATTTATTTATTACTTTAGCTCATTATTCAAGAGATTCCTCGCTGTTATGTAATGAGCGCAGCCCTATTCTCCTCAGAGGAGCAACAAGGAATGAACTAAACTAATGTAAGAAGCATTAGACTCCTTAATATGCAAGTTTTTATTAGACTTGCGATTTGAATAAACTTGATAATGATTTATTTTATTTTCTATTTAAAGACCTCAGGGCGTGCATCACCTATCTCATCTCTACATCACCTTCAGCCTGGGTTGTCCATGGAGACAGGCAAAACATCACTGCTGACACAAAATGCTAGTAAGTTCTTCGCTAAAACTGGCACAGTAGGATTTATTGCTATAGTCAAGATTTTATTTTCCATATGAGACAACAAAATCTCGTACATTTTGCATTCTGTTAAGTGTCTTACCGAGTATTGGCCAGTCCTGATAATTTTATTCGACATGTGTTTAGCCTGTGAATGATTAAAAAACTCAACTATTAGGGACTACATTTATGCTTCAGACCCTGTCCTTGTTCTCTAATGAACAGAGGCAACATAGAATTGTGATGAACGAAAAGAGGTTTTTGAGAAATTAAAGGAAAAAAAATGGTTTACCTGTTCAGAAACTGCTAGGAACAAAGTATATAGACTGATGTGAGTTTGGAAAGAAGTTATTTACTTGTGACTTATGCTGATGGTTGAGCAAAGCATTTTTTGACATAGCATGATACAAAAAGAAAATAAGTAAAAGCTGTTAAGGCCGCAAGTATAGGGAGGCACTACTGTGCTATTGAATGCACACAAACTGTATGTTAATCACCTAGAACAGTGGTTCTCAAAGTATTTCGGACCGCGGACCACTTTACTTAAGTAAAAAATATGGCGGACCACCAGGGCCTAAAAATCACTCTTTACTATGAATTTCAAATTTATTTTGCCGCATTTGTTTCATTACAATTCAAAACTAAATGTTCTTTTGTGACAGTAGTATAGTAATAAGTTGACATAAAACCACCTACCTCGTTCTTTGTAATTAAAATGTTAATGTGAGGAATGCATTACTTTAAGCATCACTTTGCTGACTGTCAGCCGCGGACCACCTGACTTACGGGCCACACTTTGAGAACCACTGACCTAGAAGACAGTAATACCAGTACACTTAAAATGTGGTGTCCTATCAGAACCTTTTCTTTCACTTCTGACAGTACTGCAGTGCTATATTGTGCTGCAAGATTTTAAAATGTTGGATACTGTTACACAGTAATTGCCTTTTACTGTTAAGCAATTTTTTTCCTGCTACCTGCAAGAAAGTGTTCTTGCTTTTGAAGGCACCACACGCATCAAGCCTGACACAAGCAAGACTACAGTTAGCAGCTGTGTTTCTGTGCTAAGTGCAAGTCCATCTGTGAATGCTGCAGTTGTTTCCCCAGCTTGCGTGCTCCCTACAACCTCTGTGCCACTGTCTCAGGTGAGCGTTTTGCCATTTTCAAAATGTTTTGCATATGGTAGGTGCAAAACAGATAGTCTTATAGAAAATGCACTAGGATTGTCTGTAATCATGTTTTCATATAGTTTCCAAAGAAGTATTATGCTACAGGCTTGAAAGATTTTTTCCCTGTGGCTCTCACACCTGTTGGAGAGAGTTGCAGGCAGCTTGATAATCTCTGCCTTGGCTGATTACTGGATCCTCTGCAGTTCTCCTACAAGCCATGTAGTGGGATGTCTGATGCCACTTTCACTCTTTTTCACTCTTTTAGATGCAACACACTGGACACCTCTGCCACTTATTTTCGGGTCCTGTTCGTGGATTTTTCAAGCGCGTTTAGCACGGTCCAGCCACACATTCTTAAGTGCCTACTATATCTGGATGTAAACAGATAAGATCATTTCTGAAGGATCAACCACAGATGGTGGGTCTCAGAGTTCCACCGACAGGTACTGTAGGGTCTGGCTCCTCTGAAAGGGTCTATTTCTCAATGAATGGAATGATTCTGTCAGATGAGCAGATCCTCAAGATAGTTACCCCGTATGAGATGTGAGGTTTCCCCCATCCTATTCTTTGTACGGACAAATGAGATCACCATTAACAATGCTATTCTTTGGCATGTAAAGTACACAGATGGCATGGGCCGTGTGGCCTGCCTCAAAGATAAGCAGTACCTGGCCTGCACGGGGGAACTGGAGGACTGGTTTGACCGCAGCTTTCTGGAACAGAACGTTGAAAAAAAATCAGAGAAGATGGCCTTAGGGAGAGCACATGATGAAAGAGATGGCACTATCCCTCTCTCCTCACAAGTTTAAATAAAAGGATAGCAAGTGCAGAGGGCTGGCTGATAGTTTTAAGTACCTTGGTACAGTGATAGACGGAAAGCTCACCTTTAGTGATCACGTGCACCAAGTTTACAAAAAGGCCCAGCAAAGACTACACCATTTGAGGAAACTCTGCAGCTTCATTGTCAGCACTGGAAACTGTTACAAGAGTACAGTGATACCTCGGTTCTCGAACATAATTCGTTCCGGGAGGACGGTCGAGAACCAAATTGTTCGAGAACCGAAGCAATGAAACCCATAGGAAATAATGGAAACTGGATTAATTCGTTCCAAGCCCCAGAAAATGCCTATTTACTGGCCTAATTTGTATATAATATGTAGAAAAACATGAGTCTCAACAAAAAATAAGAAATAAACGTGTATTTATTAAAACAAAAAAATAAATACAATGTACTGTACAGTACAGTAAATTGTGTTTCATTTACTGTACCTGTACCAAACTTTATGGCAGGAGGGAATGAATGTGGAGGGAGGAGGGAAGGGGAATGGTTATTGTTTTGAAGGGGAGTCCTCTTCAATAAAAACAGAGGGTAACTGCTTTTCGGGTGTTTCTGTTCTCTGTATCTTTTGCTGAGGAGAATCAGAATCTTGCTCTGCAGTTACTTGTCTGATTTCTTCACGGAAGAATTTGTCAATAATTGTTTGCTGTTTTTTTCTCCTCTGCACTCACACTGATGACGCAAGCAAGGCGCGCTGGGCCGAATGAACGCCATTCGGCTCAACTCGGCTCATCTCGGACGTTCGGATGTTCGAGTTCCAAATATTTGTTCGGATTCCAAGACAAAATTTTCTCGAATTTCCTGGTCGAATACCGATTTGGTCGAAAGTCAAGGCGTTCGAGAACCGAGGTATCACTGTATTCTCATGTTTAACATCACCGCCTGGTATGGTTACCTCCTCATAGGGCAGTCCGGTGGCTTGACAGTTTATGCCTGTCACCAATACAGTGAAGGAGGCTGTCCTGGGTTCAGCTATCGTCTTGGGCACATTGTTCTTTCTCTGCAAGTGGCATCTGTTTACAGGGCTGGCTACCTTGCCATGATATAGCCTTCGTTGCTGGCTCCGCTTAAAATACCAATCCCCCCACCTCCTCACAAACAAGGCAAGGCTGCCCAGTCATCAACCAGGCATATAAAATTATTGGTACATCACAGCTGCCACTTTCTGACCATGCAGTCAGAAAGATGGCATATAATATCACTTCATTCCGAACAGACCCTCTCTATCCCAGCTTTCAGCTGTTGCCATCGAGCATGGTATTAAGTGCCACATGAGCTAAAACTGTCTACCAGAGGTCCTTCATGACATCAGCCACTATCATCCTAAAACTATTCTCAAGATGTTCGTTTGTATGTGTGAGAGGGTGTGTGTGTATTGAATGTCATGTACATGCCTGCACGTTACATTTGTATGTATGTATAGAGAGGTTAGCGCTGTTAGCGCCTGTCACCAATACAGTGAAGGTTGGCTGCCCTGAGTTCATTTCTCGTCTCGGGCATGCTGTTCTTTCTCTGCACGTGGCATCTGTTTGCAGGGCTGGCTGCCCTCCGCCAAGGACGGTCCCAAGCCCGGCTGATAAAGGAGGAGGGTTGGGCGTGGGGCCAGCACCCCCACCTCGTAAAAACAATCCTTGCTACCAAAGCATCGAAAACAGTTAAGACTGTCGTCGATGGCCTATGCCCCAGGAGGGGTGAAGGGCCTAAAAAAAAAAAATAGAGAGATGCTTAAGTTTGTAGGTGTGTAGTGATTGTGAGCAAACATTTCTGTCTTCGACTGCCTTGTACTGACAAAGTTTGATTTAATTCTTACCATCTAACAGACTTGGGGACACATCTTTGTTTGAAATTGTTGCTTTAGTGGTCTAAAGCAATTTACTTTACAAATAAGTTATCTAAAAACATGATTACTTCCCTTTCTAAATTCAAATTTTTCATAATTTGAATAAGGTATTCAGTTATTAATTCATTTGTTTATGAGTTGGTAAAGGATGCTTAGTGAGTGAATACATCAGATGCTTTGATGAAAACTTCAGCTACTAATTATGTGCATTACAACTTTTTGAGATGTATACATAATGTCATTTTATACATGATGAAGCTGCAAAACTGTGCTTTATGAAAATATGGGGAGTAAATTATTCCTGGTGTTGCTTGGAGAACAATTCTTTAAAATATTGTTTTGTAGGTGCGAACTTCTGGAGGGCAGACTTTGCTGCTAAACAGCCAAGCAAGAGGTACTGCCATAATTCTTTCTTCTGTGGGCCAGACTTCAGCCACTCTTACTGCTGTTACTACTGCTGCCGCAGCAAGTCCAAATGTGTCTTCTTCCCTGCATCCCACCTTTCAAGCGAAGGTGGTACCACAACAGCTTCATGGTGAGTTTATTTGTGAAATGAAGAAGAAACTAAGCTGATAATTTTTCTTGACCAGAAAATAGATATTAAGGGATGCTTTTGTGTGTAACTTTTGTCAAGTTGCATTTTAGCCCTTTGTAATCAAAAAGTCTTTTATCGGCCAGGTGCTGCTCCTTCTGCAACCCCTCCAGCTGTTTTAACTTCTCAGCCAATCACAGTGCAGATTCAACAGACAGAGCAGGGCACACGGCTCATGATCCCAACAGGACAGCTTCCAGGTTTTCCAGATTCTTTTTTTTTTTTTTTTTGAATATGCCTTACTTTTCTGCATAATGGACACAGAAGTGTTACAATTCACAATATGATTTGATTACTACAGAAAAGGTTATTCACTCCTTTGGGTCACATCACATTCCTGCAATTGACTACTTGACCAGTAGTGTTTAATAAAGACAACCCTTGGTGACACAGCATTAATTATGCATTTACCTGGTGAGACTTTTAAGAATTAAGGTTTTTGAAAGATGGTAACCAAACGGGTTTAGAACTAAAAGCAGGAAGTATACGAAAAAGGTTGAAATAAAAAAATGTACACAATAGATACAAATATACATAAGGTGCCAAACAAACATGTTTAATAAGATTAAACATTTGATTTTTTAAATTTTCTTGTTATTTTCAGTTGCTAAAATACAAATCCATGTTAAATTGAATAATAGTCAAACTTTACAAACATGGCACTCAATCACTGCCTTCTTAGATATGCTAAACACCTGATTGGTTAACTTTTATTTAGCTATCTCAGGAAAGTAATCCATAGAACAATTCCTAAATGTACCAACAGTTTTGTTCCTTACATATTTACACGTGACATGTTTTTTGACATGATCCTGCTAACAGGTAAAAAAAAAAACACCAGCCGCGGCTGAGCAGCACAGATAGGAAGAGTATCAAAGGAAGGTGTAAAACATCCACATTCTAAAATTATGATGTTATTGACATGTCAGTTAAATAGGTAGAGCTGTGTGTTTTTAGATTCTTTTCTGTTTTTACTGTCACAAAAAGAAGAGTAGAAATGACAAAGATTTGAGTTGCTCAGTAGTCATGTGCTTATTGTGGTGGATGTAAACTAAGCGTTGTTTGTTGGCTACTGGTGTTAGGATGTCAGTTTTTAACAAGAGTTTCTCTTATGCAGCTGGCCTGATACAACTGGTGCAAACATCTCAAGGCCAGCAATTTATTGCTGCTGCTACTTCTGCCAGTGCCACCTCACTGCCAATATCCTCTCTGCTTCCGCTGCAGACCACTTCAGTCACCACAACAGCATCATGCACAGGTAGTGATTCTTTATCATGTCTCCTTCTTTTGGATTGTTGGTGCTCAAGTTTGGGACTGGAGATTTATACTAAAGTTCTGTTGGTTTTAAGTATGTGTCAGTCTTAAGTGTCTAATAACGCTTACTTCAACCTTAACACACAGACAAAAGATTTACAAGTAAAGCCAAAGAGAATTCTATATGCATTTTTTTAATTAGAAAAATTTGTTGTTAAAACTTTTTCCCTTATCTTTTAAAAGCCATTATTTTTAGATGATTATTACTCATCTGTAAACTCATGATTGCACAAACAGTATGGATTTTACCATAAAGATATAAACATAGAATGTAAACATAAATTTATATAAATAATTTTTTTTTAAATTGAGTGATCAGAAAACCATTAGGCTAAATTGTGCTTTAGTATTTATGTGCATGCTTGCAGCTGAAACTAAAATTGCTAGACACTCAAGTACAGTCATGTACCTGTCAGGTGAAACCTGTGACTAGAGGACCTGTTCCATGTTGGGAAACTTTGGTCCACATAGATTTGTTTTAACACATAATCTGATCAGTGAGCATCTAAACACAGACATGGACAGAGACTTTAGGGGCAAAATTTATCCCTTTACCTTTTACGAGTGGACAGTTTTTGCTTTATTATCACGGCAATGTTGCCCATTTTCAAACAGTGTGATACCACTGGTTTCTGGTGGTTGGTGTATCCAAGCGGTAAACGTCTTTTATTTCTCTTACATGTGAATTTGTTGCATTTGTCTTTGCGCTGAATTTCGGTTTTCAAAACAAAGTAGAAAATGTATTTAATGGATAAAAGAAGTCTTGAGAGTCTTCTGCTGGAAATTAGAAGATATATGAAGTTGCTTAAAAGCTAAAAATATTTTGGCTGTTAACCACTGATAAATCAATGCTTCAGACGTACTCAGAATGTTTACATTTCATCATAAAGATGGAAAGTGAATTTGCTGCCAGCTTCAAGAACTCAAAGAAAGTAAAATTCTTTTTTTGACTCTCCTATTGTAGCAGCATCCAATTCTGTTCACAAGTTTAAAAGACAGGTTCATGATAATATAATTGTTCCGACCTCATGTCCACCCACTGACCCCATATTCCCCCAAAAAAACTAAAATCCTATATTATGCTGTGTTTATTTAAACCAAAGACAAGTTTTGTTTTTTATGTTTTTTCCTTTCTTTTTTTTAACTCAGGCTACTAACTTAATTTAGTTTTTAGCTGAGAAAAGGGTGCATGACAGTGGTAAAGTTCCGTGATAGTTCATATACTAATTTGGCTGTATCACTTGTACCATACCAAGTGCACAGTTTTTTAACATAAAGCAAGGATTCTGCTAAGGCTAAATTCTTTGGGGTCCCAGGGACCCCTTCAGATTTTTAAGGGGTTCCTGTTCTTTGCCCAAATTTGAAGGGGACCCCATTGACGAAAATTAAAGGGGTCCTCCGAACTTTTAATGCGTACTGTACGCAATTTTTTGCGTAAGCAGAAGCCCTGCTTTGCTGTAGCACCAGTCTGAAAGTATTATAAGTTCATAAGAGTACTTAAGGGTTTTTAAGGCAAGTATTATTTGCTCTGTCAATAGTGAATGGTCCAACAGTTCCAACCACAGTAGCTGCCACATCGTCGGTTGTTCTAATGACAACAACAAGTGGACAGATTAAAACAGTTCCTGCCCAATCCTCATGCATACCCTCAGCTGTAGTCTCATCATCTCCCCTAAGTAAGCCAGTGATGCGAGTATCTCCAATGGTAGCTGCATCATCGTCTGTTGTCATAAGCACAACCTCAAGTGTTACTGGATCTCTTGTATCAAGTTCTGTTAGCTCCATGGGTGAGTGTTTATAATCATGTGTCAGCTTTCTTGTGAGAAAAATTTGTTTGTAAACTGCCCCCAAAGATGATCTAAGGACTTTTTCACTAAGCACTGTTTCACTTACATTGCATGTAAACTTGATTGTTTATTTGAATGATGATGTAATAATCATCAGAATATTAATAAAATTTTGGAATTTTGTTTGCGTAAGTGTATTTGCTGAAACTTTCTTCCAGACATTGGCACAACTGTGAAGTCTCCATTTCCATGTATATGGAACAAATTGATTTAGAAAACCAGTGTTCGTCAAAAAGCTTTTGTAATTCATTCTGCCACAGAAACAGGTTCAGAAAACTAAGTTTTTATGGTATGTTGATTATTTAGTTAAGAAACTTTTTGTTTAGCTGGTTTAGGTAATCAGTTGTCAAGCAGGACACATGCTTCCAGCAGTGCACCAGCCCTGGTCAAACGATCACCTCTGTATTTGGTATGTTTGTGTGTGTTCATTGGTTCATTATATTGGGGGTAGTCAGCTGTGCTTTTTAGTGAAATGTCTGATTATAATACATGCTTCATAGAAGTGAAAAAATTGTTAACCTTGTAATGAATATTTACAAATACCCTATGTTAAAAGTTAAGAGTGAGTATATAAGTACCAGATGTTTTTTGGTTTTTTTTCCAAATGCCTCTAGGTATGCAACTAAGATATCACTGTTTTTGGGGTGATTTATTGCTATGACCATGAAGTTCTTAAAATCTCTGATGCTTTCAGTCATGTTGGAAGTTAACATCAGGGTCAATCCAAGTGTTTTTTCCAGAAATAATAATAATAAAATCATATTCTAGATTTATTGTCAAAGGGATGGATTTATTCATTAGTTGTTATAAAAGAAAAAAGGAGTGAATGGCTGTTTCATTTGCATAGATTTTGAAGGTGTATTTTGATGGGAGATCAAGATTTCATTTCTTGCAAAGTTACAAAAGTTACAGCACTGCTGTGACCATATTAATGGAAGGCATTGTGGTTTTCTTCTTAGGAGTGCATTCATGAGAGACGCCAACAACGTCGTGCTGAAAAACTTCGCCGTCTTGCCAAAATAAACACCCAACATTGTTCTGTGATGCCGGTATATGGACCAGATGTCCAGCAAGCCTTGAGATTAACTACTGACCTTGGCAGGCAGCAGTACCGGCCTGGACACTGGGTATATCAGGGAAATGCCAGCTGCCAGTGTGCTGCTGCAGATCATAACCGCCACCTGCCTCAGTACTATTGGCACGAGACAACACATTTAGCTGACATGATCCACACACCTGTCCAGTATCTGGATGAGCTGAAGGAAATGTTGGACAGGTGAGTAGTGTGCATTGACTTTGGCAAGCTTAGAATTTAGATTATCGTAGGATAGTGAGAGCTTTAAATGGTCACTCTCTCAAATGGATGTTTATTTATAAACACATGTTCCAACCTGTTTGCACCTGATTTCAGTTCATTCTGTGTTCCATTGCAGTTCATGTTTTATGTAAATAAAGTAGTGAAATATCCTTAAGATATGATACATTCCATTAATTTTTACTTTCCAAGTGAGGCAGGCACTAACTAGTCAAAACAGCCTGTGAAGCAGCACATTTATTCTTTGCAAAATACCAAAGCATTAGCTGTTGAAGCCAACTACAATTTCTGGTAAAAAAACACTTCAGTCACAGTTTTAAATAAAAATCAGGTTTCATTTTTTTGAGTAAAAGGTCACTTCTTGAACATGAGAACTTAAGTGATGTTTATTCATTTGACTAAAAGACATGCATAGATTTGAGAAACTGAGCCACACTGTTACAAATACTACTTTCTCCAGCATGTGAGTGTAATTTTCTTCTGCTCACCTAGTGGCAAGTGAGAATACTAATGTTTGAAGGCTTATATCTTGAAAACTAAGCCTAATTATGTACTCATATTTTAGGAATTTCTTTTTTGTGTTAATGAACTCGATTATGAAGGAAAAAAATGTTGCCCTCATGTTGTCCTTTAAAGTCAATCGATCTCTTTTGTTAAGAACAAAACCTGGCTGTACAAAAGAGATAATACAATAGTATACCAAGATGTAAATGGCTATGTAAAGAAATGATATGCAGTTTTATTGGTAATCAAAACCATATATTTTTATGTGAATTTTTCAGGTGTTAACTAGTTTTCAAATTCAGAATAATTTAAACTTTAAAGGATAAAAATTACCAACCTCAAAGAGAACAGGGAAAATAAAGTATCTGCATTTCTATATTTTTCATACACAGTTTGTTTTACATATATTCTACATATTTCTCCATCATGTGTTTTGCAATAATGTATATTATACAGTTCTAAATCCTCAAGGGCTGTGAGCTTCTTGGGTTTTTTATTTATTTATTTTTTTTGTGGACAAAATGACTACACACACGCACACTTTTTCACCGCCCTTCAGTGAATAAAGGCGGTGTGTAAGCAAGCTCTCCACCTTTGCCTTTAACCTCAGCCTCATTACAATAGCAATTTACTTTCTATAAAACTGTGTAGATGGATAGTGCCTGGTGCATAACTGCCATTAAAATGCTGCCATAGAAGTTTTAAAAAAATGATATGATATATAGTATAAAGGACATCAAAATTCATTAGTTTGATGACGGCTGTTTGTTCTTACATGCAGGGTGCAAGAAATTTAGAAAAGACATACAATACAGTACATACTAGCATACATCAATTTATGCATGTCATAAATGTACTCAAAAATTAGTTCAGCTGTTTGATTACACTACTAAGTTGTCAGCCTTTTATGAAGATCTAGCAAATGAGCAGTCCTTACTCAGACCATGTAATTGTGGGCTGAAATATGTTTCTAGAACATTCATTTCATCCCAGTCCTGTTCATCCCAACCAAAAAGATGCAAGCTTTGATTCCTATCCACTAGAGTGGTTGGCACCTCCTGTGACCTTCTGTATATGTGTACTCATCAGGAAGCAGTAAAGAAGGTCTTTATATGCATGTCCCACACCTCAGGTCAAGCCCTTTCTTTTCCACTAGATTGTGAAAGTTCACCATTTTAGTTTTTATTTGTTGCATTGCATGGTCTAAAAGGTAAGATTAGTGTACAAAACGTTTAAGGTTAATTCTGCATACATTTTTTGCAGGTTTGTTTTTGTAACCCCGTCTGTGATATCACCTGGTCCCTCAATGAGGGTATCACACCCCAGCCCATCACAACATGTCCACGATGAAGAATTGGCCTGCAGAGTGAAAGAGGAGTTGAACCCAGTTCTTTCACAACTTAATTCCATCCAAATGCACATGACAATACAGTTTCCTGAGTTGCGCTTGATCCAGTATGACTGCGGTGTGTATTTTAAATGTTTTGTTATTGAATGGATCCTTGGTGGGTTGGTTCAAAAGAGTCATTGTTGGGAGGTTTCTGAATAAATTACGATGGTCAGATAAATAATTTTTATCCTGTTCATTTTCACAAACAGTGGAAATCTTTTGAATAGCTCACTAAAGAACAAAAAAAGTTTGTATAAATGCCCTGAACTGCATAGTGTTTAACAGCGTTGAGTATATGTGTAGTTTTGTATTTCAGGCAAGCTTCAGACCCTGGATGTGTTACTAAGGCAGTTAAAGCGAGGAAATCATCGTGTTCTAATCTTCACTCAGATGACAAAAATGTTAGATGTCCTTGAGGCCTTCCTTAATCACCATGGACACCGCTACCTCCGGCTTGATGGCACAACGCGGGTAGAACAAAGACAGGTAAAGATGGATTTTGTTGTGACCACTGCCTGCAGTGGTGTTACTAATAGCTTGATTTTGTTGTGGTGACCATTGATTGCCAAAGAACCTGCAGTGGTATTTAATGAGTTGATTTTATTTAGTGGCATACTGCAAGAGTTGGTGAATGAAAATTTCTTGTAGGCTGGTTATTAACTGTTGGTCCTTTCCTTCAAGGATATGTCACGTTTTTAATAACAGCCTTGTTTACAGATTATGTAAAACACTTTACTTTTGGCATCACATGCTTGGGCTTTTCCCCTAGAATGAAAAAAATTCGTTCTAATCATTTTTTAAATAGGATTATTACAACAAATTTTGGTTCATGCAGGCTCTTATGGACCGCTTCAATGCTGACCAACGCATCTTCTGTTTCATCCTGTCCACACGCTCGGGTGGCATTGGTGTAAATTTGACGGGTGCCGACACGGTCATTTTCTATGACAGTGACTGGAATCCTACCATGGATGCTCAAGCTCAGGACCGCTGCCATCGGATTGGTCAGACCAGAGATGTCCATATATATAGGTGAGGCAGACTGCATGCTACTTAACTTTTGTTGCGTGTACATTAAATAACTGCATCTATGTGTGTGTGCGAGCGCGCTTATGCATAAATGTAAGTTCTAAAATTATTCATATATACATTGGACAGGCTGATAAGTCAGATGACTGTGGAGGAGAACATTCTGAAAAAGGCAAATCAGAAACGCCTTCTTGGTGACCTAGCCATTGAAGGTGGTAACTTCACCACTGCCTTCTTTAAAGAAGTGAGTCTTTGATAACAGACCATTTGTCCTGCTACTTTTAAATACTTATTTGCAGCAGCAGTTGATAGATTTTGATAACTGTTTGTGTTTGGTTCATTGAGTTAGATTTTTAAAAAGTATTTTTTACAGTTAAGTTGTTTGTTTTTCTTCAAATTTTATTTCGTGAGTTGTTGGGAAAAGCTAGGAGGTTGCTTAAAATATAGGTATATATTTGAGCATGCAGGTCATACTGAAGCTTGATAAACAATTGTTCTGTAGTTCTCACATAGAGCTGACTATTTAAAAACAGACGGGAATCAAAATGACCTGTGCATTAAAAGGAACGGAGGTTAAACAGTGCCATCTGTTACAGCAAACCATTAAGGACCTGTTTGCCCAGCCATCAGGCCTCCAGTTACTGGCAGAGAAGAAGCAAGTACTTGAAGAACTAGAGCCAATCGCAGATAGGGAAAAGGCCACCGAGGAAGGAGAACAAGAGCAAGAAACAGGAGTTAAGAAAGGACTTGCCAAACAAGATCCTAATCTCTTGAATATGTTTGAGCAGGTCAGTTTTTTGGTGGAACTCTTTTATTTGTATGGTGATGACACAGCACAGGCTGGATAATCCAAGTTGGAAATCATTTACATGTACATGTTTGTGGAAGACTTATTGTCAGCTGAGAAATTAGATGCTTGCTTTTTTTGTAACTAAATGTCTTGGCGATTTTCAAAATGCTAATAAGTTACAGCATTCTTTATGAAAAGGACAGAAGAATCAAGAATCTAGGATTTGTTTAGTTCATGTTCTGAGAAATTTAGATACATCATATTACATAATTTCAGTTTGAAGCACGAGATTTATACAGTCAGCACAGCCTTGTGCTATTTTTTGTTTTGATCTGAGGGAAATTTTTTTTATAAAAATTAACCTGGCTGAAGTAAAAGGGAAACTTGAGTTTTTTGTGTATCATCATTTAACAAAGAATGGGTCGGTTTGACCATAGCAAATATTTTTGTAAACTTTTATGTAAATTGCCATATGTAATAAATCAGTTTATGCTTTCACAGGTTCCGAAAATGCAAAAGAAAATTTGGGGAAAAAGTCTGCAGTTTTGCTTCATTACACCTGTTTAAAAAAAACTTGTTAAACAAAATTCATGAGAATAAAAGAAACAAATTTTGGTCACAATGAAGATTAGTGGCATGGACACGATTTAAAATCACCAGGTGTTGAAAGAACACTGTATAAAGACAGACAATGGATGTTACACATCAAGAGCACTATTTTACATGTATAAAAAGTAAAGAGTGTGGTGCATGTTTCTGCAGGCTCTGTGTAAAGCGGAAGACGAGACGGATGCCATGGCAGCAACTCTAGTTCGTGCAGAACAGAAAGCAGAGCTTGCAGAGTTTGATGAGACAATACCATGGGATGAAAGAGAAGCTGAGCGCCGCAAAGAAGAGGAGGATGTGTCAAGAGCAGAGATGGAGCTGGCCATGTTGGATAAGGAGGTGGGTACAGCGAGAGACACTATGATTGTAGCAAGGGTATGCTAGCAGATGGGTGGGTAGAGTACATAGTTTTGTGAGTAGCAGGCAACAAACCCTTGTTGAATTGTATAAAGTTTTACCCATTCTGCTTTATAAATTTTGGGGGCAGAAGTTTACCTGTTCTGTTTTATGAACTTTGTATGGGGCAGATACAGGGATGGATCTTTTTCTTCTTAAGATTAAGATTTTTTGTTATTTGATTTAATTGCTTGTCAG